>NC_056729.1:57524219-57559219 GCF_019279795.1 Protopterus annectens
TGCAAAGCTTGCTGCTAGGCAGTAAAGACATAAATACAGGAGAAAAATATAAACTTATTCAGCATTATCTCTACCAGGTAGCAAATGTATTCTACTAGAAAAAATTGTGGATATAAATAAATAAAGACCTGAAGGATTTTATCTGGGAGGGGAAGACAGCAAAATGGGATAAGCTTATTCTTCCAGTAGAACAGGGCAGATTGGGATTACCCAAAATGAAGGGGTATTTCAGAGCACGACAGTTAAGGTTTCTATACATAGCACAAGCATAAAACTGTAAATAAAAGAGGAAAGACATGATGATGAAACAGGGGAGAAGCTCAAGTAACAGGGAGAGACTGGGATTTTGGATGGAGACCTTTATGTAGAACAACAATAATCATACAGAATATATTCATAAAGTCGCAGAAGGTCTTCTAAGAACTAAGCCAACATGGGAATGGAGAAAGGAGATTCTGCCAATAGGGATGACTGCAATTATGGATACAGGCAATAGGCAAGAGGGGCAGGAATATATTGGAGAAAACTGGAAAGGAACCAAGGTATTAGGAACAAAGAAGTAGAGAGGGAAAGGTAATAGAATGGGAAGATGCCAAGAACTTATTTGGACTGCAGGCTGGAGATTGCTTTCCGTATTAAGGATTGATATCAAAGTATAGGCAGAGAGAAAGGAATAGGAGGGTCCTAAATGAAAGACCAGCACTGGTAGAGTTTTTAGTAGAATCTAGAACAGAAGCTGCCATTAAGAAATGAATAATTAGTACAGCATATAAAATAGTGTGTGATAACTATAAGAATCAATCCGAGGAGGTCAGGAAGAATTTGGAAGACAGACTGGATAAGCAATTCACAAAGAAACAATGGGAGGATATATGTATTTCTCCCAAATATGCAACAAAATCTAGAAGATTTGGAATCTTTGCCTGGAAGTGTTTACATTGGTATATTTATACCCTTAGCAGACTACAAAGAATTTTTCCTCAGGTAGAGAGCAAATGTTGGAGGTATGATGGGGAAGAAAGAGATAACTGAGACCATATTTTCTGAGAGTGTAATGACTTGGCAGAATTTAAAGATTCCCTGCAGACTGCTCTGTTAGAAAGCTGAGTGAGCAAATTGGAGTAACTAGAGAAATTATTTTTTTGAGCTATGATACAGAATCAGAATTGCCTAGACATAGTACGGCTTTCCTGAGTCTAATTATGATGGCTGCCAAAAGCAATTACTAGAAAATAGAAATCAATGTCTAAACCAACTTTACAAGAAAGAAAAGCAATTACTAGAAAATAGAAATCAATGTCTAAACCAACTTTACAAGAAGAAGGAAGTGGGATCTTTAGAAAAGGGCAGGCGCAAATTACATAGGAAAAAATGGGAACTGTGGGATCAATACATGCAGAGGAGGAACAAGGTTTAAAAGAAGGCAGGATTTGAATAAGATATGTAAGGGTTGACTAACAATGACTAGATATTTTAAAAGTGATGTATAATGTTTGCAGCTACAGTTGTGTCAGCACAGTTTGGAATGCATAATGTTTACAGACGAGATTGTGTCTCTATGGTTTATTTTCATTTATATTAATGCAACATGGCCTATGTCATACATGATAATTTAATAAAGATGGCTCTTGTTTAAAAAACACTAAACTACAAAAAAGGAATTATACTATGGCTGCACCTTCTTCACTGATTGAGCTACAAAATAAATAATACTCATGTAACTTATTGTAGCTCAAATAAATAATTCACAAGCAATGTTTTGGTCACATTGAAGGACATATACTAGAACTCTTGTTGCATGGAAATTATTAAAATGGGTGGTGTAAACATCAGCTCTAGGTGATTTGGTAACAATGATGAATGTTGATGTGACACCCTGACCCCAAGTAAAAATAAGAAAAATGGGATGACAATTATGATGTTTGCCTTTCAATAAAGTTTGATTAGAATATATATATATATATATATATATATATATATATATATATATATATATATATATATATATTTTTTTTTGTGGATGACATTTGCATACAAACCACTGAAATTGTACCTCTGCTTAATCTGGTGGAAAAAAGCTACATGACATTTTTAAGTAGTTCACAACATATTACTTATACAGATGCTAAAGCAGTATGTTTCACTGCTGAAGGTCAAAAACAAGCAAACAAGTGGCGAATCCATTAATGCTTGAAAAAAACATATTTCAAATGTTATTTCTGTAAGTAGTTTTCTGGATGCCTGTGGAATTTTATTAAGTTTAATTTTAATAACATAGGTTGTACTTCTTTCAAATGAAGGACAAGTCGTACAATTTGGAAATTATTTAACTGAGGTCAGCAATATTTGATTTAGCTTTTAAAAAAGAATTATCATAGCCATTATTAAATTGGTAGGAAGCTAAACATTTTAAATTGTTTGGTATCTTACAGTAAAACATTCCTAATTTAATGAAATTTGATTTATTTGTTTGACAGCCAGGTGGTTGAACTGGCCCATCTTTGGCCCTTACAGCATTTTAATGCTTGAAAAGAACTATGTTCAAATGTTATTTCTCTAAGTACTTTCATGGAAGTTGAAGGAGATTTATTGGTCTTGATTTCAACAACAGCTATTTTTTTTTTTGCTGCTGTATTTTTAACAGAAGGGAAAGTTAAAGCCTATGAAGATGTGTTACCTAAAGCCAGCAATGCTTGGTTTGGCTTTTATTAAGAAGCTACACACATTGGCAAGACACTATGCATTTTAAATTATTTAACAGTCTACTGTAAAATGCCACTAAAGTAATTTAATTTATAAATAAGTAAAGCAGAAAAGTGATCTTGTCAAACTCCAACACTTTTCGGCAATGACTTGGGCTATAAAGGCACATGTTAGATGTTTCAAGTCCTTTTAATTCTTAATCATTTTGATTCAAGGCATATTTTAGCATGCCTAAAAGGGAAGGTTTACCTGTGGTTTTCTGGAAAAGAAAGCAGATTTAATAGCTTAGCACCAAAGGTAAAGTTCCTCTTATGTGTAATACAGGATAGTAAAATCTGATTACACAACAGCATGCAATGAAAATAGAACACCAAATACAGATTAACATTATATATTAGTTTTGTAAAAGTAATGTGCTATTCCTGATAAAGTATATTAGGGAATGTCTAGGTACCATAAGAAAGTTTTAGGTAATCCAAAACATTTTAACAGACATACCAACATAATATCACATGCGCATGCATACACACCCCACACACACACACACACACACACACACACACACACACACACATATAAAACAATATATATATATATATATATATATATATATATATATATATATATATATAAAATGTGTAACTCTTGTATATATCCAGATAAGCACTCACAGACTCACATGCACACAAATATGCATGAATACTCAGGCGTACATACATACATACATACATATACACACTCATGCACTCATGCATATGAAAATCAGACCCATTAAATCCTCATTGTTTAGATTTTTGTATGTCACTAATTTAAACTTTTTAGAGACATAGTTTTATATATTTATATGTGCATCATATATATATATATATATATATATATATATATATATATATATATATATATATATATATTGTTGTTGTGTCTTTCGGCTTATCCCGGTTAGGGGTTGCCACAGTGGAACTCCGGTCCGCTAATGTTTGGTAGTGGATTTTTACGTGCCGAGTTACCAGCCCTGATGCACAACCTTCAACGAAGGCATGCCCATTCACGCATGCCTTCACACAGAAGACGCTCTAGCTGAGAGTTGAACGCGACAACATCTTGCTGTGAGGTGACAACGCTACCGCAGCACCACTACCGCGGGTTTATATATATATATATAGATATATATATATATATATATATATAGATATATATAGATATATATATATATAGATATATATAGATATGTATATATAGGTTTACTTTGAAGATCACAAGTACGGGTTAGACAAAAACGGGAATGTCGAACAACAGGTGGCTGATTCCCATTTCGCTGACTTGCACCATTGCGAGTGTGCAGTTTCACAAATGCCACTGTGCATTCGCACATATGTCATCGGCATTATGACTACAGATTGCGGTACTGTGAGGATTGGGAAATTACCCTTTTCCCCAGTGTAGTGCAATCTTGGAGTTGGAATGTATTATATACAGGGGGTGTTGTGGGAGCAGCTTTCCACATAGGGGTGTACAGGGGGCTTGCCCCCCTGCAAAAATGGGCATTTCTGTGTTGTGCAGTACATATGTACTGCTTAGAAGTTCAATTTCCGTTGGTGTTCAGCAAGGTGCAGGGGAAGGTATATGTCTAATAATGCCAATTCTTCGAATTCAGCATTATAGTCGACATAGTGACTGTCTTCCTCTGCTGATTTTTGGAGCTGTGACTAACGTAAATGACTGGATTTTATTCTGGTTTTCAGGATTTTGATAGTAAACTGTATATATATATATATATATATATATATATATATATATATATATATATATATATATACACACACACACACACACACACACACACACACACACACACACACACACACACACACACACATATATTCTGCATTTATATATATATATATATATATATATATATATATATATATATATATATATATATATGGGTCTACTTTATTTGATAGAAAGCACATTTCACTGAAAGTCATTAGATAGAAGTCTCATTTCACTGAAAATCAATTACCTGAAAGCTCACTTCACTGCAAACTCATTTGACTGGAACTCATTTCATCGAAAGGTATATGCCCTCTTCCTCACTGTAGTGTGACCCTGGAGTTAGTATATATATTAAGGGGGGATATGGGGGGCACAGCCCCCCACATTGGTTGGGTGTTGGGGGCATAGCCCCCACCTATTTTAAATGTTGTAAATCATAAACATGCATACTTACAAGTCAAATGAATAACTCTTTCCAGACAATAATATATATCCAAACTATGTGGGGGGCTATGCCTCCACAGCCCCCATTGTTGGGGGCTGTGCCCCCCACCCCACCCTTACTATATATACTTGGCTTTGGTGACTGTCTCAAAGACGATGTCCAAATTTAACAGGCATGACCTAACCTTGACAAAACTAAACTATGTAGGATCAAGTGATTGGAGGTTGGCAATGTCCTTGTTAATGAGGTCCATGATAATCTGTCCCATGGCCTTGCAGATCAGGCTAGTTAGGCTGATGGGTCTATAATTTCCTGGATTGGTGGATGCTCCACCTTTGTGCAAAGAGATGGCAGTGGCTGTCCTCCACTCAGCTGGGATGGAGCCAGTACTCAGGCTTTGTTTGAATAGGGTGCCTAATGGTGCTGCAAGTTCTTTCCTGAGTTTATGTAGGATGGAGCCTAGGATGTTATTGGGTCCCATGGAGGCTGTATTTTTTGCCTTTGACAGTGCAGTGATGACTTGCTGCCTAGAGATAAGGGGAAAGATGCAGGTGCTGGGGATGTCCTGATTTACTGATGGGAGGGGACAGAGGGCTGAAGTTTTCACTGAACCTGTCTGCCAGCAGGTTAGCTATATCTACGGTGTTTGTGTATGTGGTGTCCTTGACCACCAGTTCTGAGCAGGTTTGAGTGCTTCCTTTGAGACTCCGGACATATGTGAAGAAGGCCTTATGATTGTCTTTAGTAGATGTGGCTAGTTTGGACTCGAAGTTTGCTTTGGAGGATTTCACTACTGCTCTTATTTGCTTGCTCAGGATAAGGAGAGATTGCTTCCAGATAGGCACCTGCTCCTTCTGATTCCTGGACAGCATGTTTTCCTTGTTATAGAGTTTGTTTATTGCAGATGTCCAAAAGACATGTTTACTCTTCCTTGAGGAGGAGGATTTTGTCCTGTCGGGTATTCCTGATTCCATGCAGCTATATAAATGTTCATATAGTACTTTGATGTAGGTTTGGACATTTGTGCCAGTTCCTATAGAGGGAAAGGAGGCTGTGAAGCTGTCTATACCTTCCTTTAGGAGGTTGTAACTAGCTTTGGAAAAGTTTTTATGTTTGATCCTAGGGGGTGATGGTGACTTCAAAAGTGACCACTTTGTGGTCGGATCTTACCAGGGAGGATGGCACTGTAGGGATACTGCAATGGTTACTCATGTTAATATTGGTTAATACCAAGTCCAAGATATTATCATCTGTTGCTGAGGTTGTGACCAGCTGGTCTAAGGCATTTGCATTGACAAAATCAAGATATCTCTGGGCATTTGTGTTTTGGCGTGAGTAGTTCTTCCAATCTATGGTTGGATAGTTAAAGTCACACAGGATTAGGGTAAAAGGTTGAATCTTGATTGATTTGAAGAGGTCCATATAGGTGGAGTGGGCATCGTGAGTCAAAAGTTAGGGGCCTGTAGCTTGCTATGATTTAAACAGGGGTCTTGTTAACAGTTAACTGCACCTGGAGTGTCTCCTGTGCATCATACTGTTTGACGAGCCTGGAGGTGTGTATGTCTTTAATATATATTGAAACTCCACCTTCTTTTGCTTTGCTGCCATTGGTTTGGGGTCTGAATGTATGATAGGATGAGTAACCTGGTATAGCTAGGTGCTCTCTGCAGCTTTGAGCCAGGTTTCTGTGACTGCACAAATGTCAGCATCTTCCACGGTTAAGAATGCTTGCAATGAGTGCAGTTTCATGTTTAGACTCCTAGCATTTAGGAGCATGACCTTTAATTTGTGTTTTGATGAAATTTTCATGTTGGTAGTTTTGACCACATGGCATTGTCTAAAAAGCCACTATTGGGGAGGCAAAAGCTTTTGCCAAAAGGCTGAAACCCAAGGGAGACAGATGCAGGCAATCTCTGCCAAAGCATCGTGGTCTGTTGATCATATCTTCCCAGGCTGTTGGGTACTGGATCCCCTTAAAGTGACACCAGAAACTAAGCCAATTGTTAAATTCAGTGACTTTTTTGTTTATACTGAGGCATCATTCTGGGTGACGGTAAAATGCTGCTTAAGGCTAGGGACATACTTTCTTGGGGCACATATTCAGCGAGTTCGATCATGTCTCTTTTCATATAGTCCATGGAGGTACGTCTAAAGTCATTCACGCCAGTATGGACTATGACAGAATCATAACAGTACCTGTTGTTGAGAGACTTGAGTGCATGTGTGATATGGCAGATTCTGGCACCTGACAAACAACTAACTGTGACTTTCTCCTTATCTAGCCTGGTGAGGGGCACATCTGTGTATGTTCAAGTAGAGTCTCCTATGACTAATATGTTGGGTTTATGGATAGGCCTTAGTGGCTGTGAGACACAGGTGTGTGGACTATGTATGGTGTGTGGTGTGGTTGGCTGTGGAGTTTGCATGTGTTCTTCCCTCAGAGGTATCTTTTGTTTTGGTATGTTTTTGTTGAGGACCTGTGCATATTTGGGTGTGTGTCATGTAGGTGTGGGTAGTGTTTGAGGTGTGGTGTTTGTTTTGACAGTCTTCTCAGTGCCAGATATACTGGCTTGTGAGGGAGAGAGCATAGACTCTAGGTTCTTAATATAATTGCATCTCTCACAAACTATGTTCCTAGGTGGTAATAATAGAGGGTTGTCTGTATACATGAGGCAGTTGCTACACTCAGGATGCCCGTACATAATTAAATCAGTACCTTTTTTCTTACTACCCTTCCTAACTGCACCTATTCTACATTGTTAGCAGACTCCTCACCGTATAACTTCATCTTTATTCATATCAATATTTCCCTATACCTACCTGTAAATCCTTTATACCTACCTATTAATCCTATCTATCATCTTATTCTACCTTACTCCTCCCATTAATGTCTACTACCTATAACTTTATCCCTCCACACAGTATCACCCATTCATACATCCTTCTAAATTCCAGATATGCCCCTACTTCATGTTCCGTCCTTAGCTTTAACCAGCTATCACGATTCTCTGCCTCACTTTTACTTGCCTACACTTACCACATAATACTTAAACCAGAATACAACAACACATTCTCTAGTGTCTCCTCCAGCCTACTCTACGTTAATTACATTAGCACTCTGAAATACAAGCAAGCAGCACATGCTCCACCAAATATAATTGGCTCTTCAATAGTTACATTGTTAGATGGGTAATGATACTGGGAGGGGATATACATCCCAGTCCTGGACACATTCATCTAACCCCAGACCACACCATACTAGCCCCCTACATTCCAAATCAGCAACAGTCTATCTCTCCAACTACCTAGGACCTAAAATACTACATACAGTACTAACCTAGGAAGTTTCTATAACAACATTACAAAAGTTCATACCTCTTTAGCCCACTGCTCCTCTAATGTCTTTGTAGGTTCATACGTTCATAGGCAAGTATTAAACTCACTGTGTTTGTGGGTCATTTTAAGCCTAGCTAATTTGTCTTGGTGGGAATCAAATTCTGTACCTCTTGCCTATGAGGTAACTACCTTAACCATTATGTCACCCCACCCCCACACACACACACATAAACACATCCTTGTATAGCCTCAGATTCCTGGTTAAAGCCATTTATCAAAGATACAGAAATAATCCTACCAAGTTATAATATACTTTTGATCTTTTGACTTACCATGATGCTATACCCACTTTCAACAATGCCACATTTCTCATCTCACTACACAAACTGAATACTCACAAATCTATAATCATCATAAGTCTATACAAACCACCTGGTAACAACATTCATATACTGAAAGTGATCCTGCCCTGGATCTATGCTAAAATAAGACTGTAAACCATCTTGCTAGGAGACTTTAATGTAGACTTGCAAAAGATAGCCATAGAAAACCCCACAAATTCAATTGAACTATATGGCTTCTCTCAACTGATCAAGACTCCAACTAGAATTAACAAAGCCACATCTAAAGAATCCATCCAAGATTCAATTCTAACATCCACCCCAAATAATGTTGCCACAAGTGGCATCCTACCCAATAGCCTAAGTGACTACCACCTATGCAACATAATCAAACACCCCAAACAGCCTCAAGAGGTTCATCACTATAACACAATCAGAAACATCAGTAACTTCAGTAAAGAAGCTTTTACTTCCAGCCTGTTCAAAATCATCTGGATTCCACTTGAAATCCTTCCCCCAGTAAAGCAGTAGACACATTTAATACAATATTTTTAAATATCCTGGCAGAGCAAGTAATAGTTAAGAAATAGAAGATTTGAAAACAAACTAGTCCCTTGATTAAAAAAAAAAAAAAAAAAAACTCATGCAACTTAGAGATAAAGCCTGAAAGCCAGGGCTACAAACCGCATCTCAAACATCCCTGAAACAATATAGGCAGTTAAGGAAACATAGCAAACACCTGCATTAAACAGGACCAAAACGCTTGGTGCATACGTTTGTAGTGCACTGAGTGCAACTGTTATGTACCAAAATCATGAAAAAGATAAACTTGTTAAGTGATTCCTTAATGCAAGACCCAAACTTAACAGTGAATTGGGGTGTTTGACGAAAGCTTCTTAATGTCACTTAAGTTCAGATGTTGCACTAGGGAAGCACTTAACAAGTTTGGACTTTTCCTGATTTCGGAACATAATCATAACAGTACACCACCTCCACATAGTCTATAGGGCACTGAATAAAGGTTAGTACTTCCAGCCCCTCCTGGTCTTTTAAGTCTGTGATATTTTAGTTAGGAGCCTCTATGGTTTCCAGTTGTTTGCTATGCCTAGTTAAATACATCCCAATAGTGGCATTGTATCCAATAATAGGTGTGATTGAAGTGGAATATAGAGGTGATATAGCTGAAGTGCCAGATAAAAAGATTTCCAAACCATGTTTGCAACATGATGATCAAAGGCAAGGGAATTATCTGCCCATGTTTCAAGCTGTCTCACCACACTTTCATTTTGAACTGGAGTGTTGTCTATTCTATAAGACCTGTGTAGGGGGTGTTTACTAAATGCAATGATACTGCACTTTTTAGCACTTAGTTTTAACTCTCTTTTTGAGTAGCAGTTGCTATCATATGCAAGTTTTATTTATTTATTTCTGTGAGTTTTATTTATTTATTTATTTCTGTGTAACAGAGGGACCCTGAGGATGACACCAAACTTGATAACAGCAGCAGCCTTGCTTTCATAAACTGTAAACAGCTACTTTCTCTAAAAATGTCATCTAAAACTACCACTCTCAACAGCAAGTGTATCATGCGGTGCATGTGCAAATGAAGAAAAGGATCCATGTTCTCTCAATAACAATAACAGACATACAAAGACATACTATAAGGTTACATAGCATTTATAGAAACGTCAGCAAATTTTCAGTTACACAGCCAAACTGGAGGCAGAGCTCTCTCAACCCAAGACTGGCACAGTCAGTCAGGAGGAAAAGGTAACCACCCACACCACAAATCCAGTCTCACACAGACCTATTGCATCTGCATACCCAACACATAAACACACAGAAACATACTCAGAGGCTCTAAATAAAAATCTGCCTAAACAGCAAAGACCTCCTAAGCAAATATCCAAGCAACAGCCACCCCTCAACAATATCCACAAATCACATATCTCACAAAATCAGTGTGCCTCACAGTCACAGCCCATAAGGCCAAACAACACACCAAATACACTTGTTATAGGGATCTCTATTGCCCGGCACACTGACGTCCCACTCACCAGACTCAACAAGGAGAAGGTCACTGTATGCTGCCTGTCAGGTGCCAGGATCCGCTACATAACGCAAGCACTCAGGTCACTCCAGAGCAAGTACAAGTATGACTCTGTCATTGTCCATGCTGGTGCGAATGACCTGAGACATACCTCCCTGGACTACATGAAAAGAGACATAGAGGAGCTCTCTGACAATATAGCCCAGGCTAGTATGTCCCTGACCTTGAGTAGCATCTTGCCCTCACCAAGAATGATGCCACAGTATAAAGACAAAATGATCAGTTTCAACAATTGGCTAAAGTATTGGTGTCATTCAAAGGGGATCCAGTGTCTGTCAGCCTGGGATGACATGCTCGACAAGCCACGTTGCTTCGCTAGGGACGGCTTGCACCTGTCACCCTTAGGCTTTTGTATACTGGCCAAGGCTCTTGCCACCCCCATAGTGCCTTTTTTAGGCAAGGCTCAAAGGACAAACCCACCTCTATAGACAACCCAAAGATAAAAAAACTAAAGGTAATGCTACTCAATGCCAGAAGTCTAAACCTCAAGATGCATGCACTCGAGACTCTCTTCAGTATGGAGAAAATCGATGTCTGTGCAGTAACAGAAACCTGGTTCAAGGCTCCTGAGAGCACCCCAGCACTACCAGGTTATAACTCATACCATGCATTTTGGCCCCAAAACTCAGACCGAAGCACAAAAGGAGGGAGAGTATATATATTCATCAAAGATACCTACACTTCCAGGTTAGTGGCACTGCATGAAGCATTGGAAACCATCCATGTGCAACTAACAGTGGGCAAAACTGCCTTTCAGTTTGTAGCCTGCTACAGAACACCCTCCCTATTACAGTAACCCCACTTGGCATTCCAGAGAACACTGGAGAATATGAAGGTCTCTCCAAACACTATGTTATTGGGTGACTTCAACTACCCAAACATTGACTGGGAAAACTACTCAAGCCCAAACACCCTCGCCCAATGGTTCCTTGAATTTATAAACTCTAACGCAATGGAACAACTGGTCACCACTCCCACAAGAGGGAACAACATATTGGACCTGGTCATCACCAACATGGGGACTCTATGTTCCACACCAGAGGTAAACCCCTCATTGGTAAGATCAGACCATAAACAAATTTCCCTGGACATCCATATCCTGTCCCCACCCCCAGCCAAGGAAATCACTGTAAAGAATTTCTCCAAAGCCAACTTTGCACTTCTCAAGACTGAGGTGGAATCCTTCAAAGCCCCTGGGCCAGAGGATAATACAGCCCAATCCTCAGAATCATTTACAAATGCATTCTATGAGCACCTGCAGGAATGCATGGATCATGCTATCTCAAATAAAACCAAGACTCACTCCTCCAAAAACAGGAGACCGGTCTGGTGGACCCCAGCCATAAATAAGCTATACAACAGAAGGAGGAAGCTACTACATGACAGAGCAAAATCCCAAAAAGGGAAGGCATCACTGATCAGTATTAGCAAGAAACTTTGATCCCTCATAAAATCATCAAAGGCCAGTTTTGAAAGAAAAATTGCCCTAGACACTAAAGATAATCACAAGGCCTTCTTTAGTTATGTCAGAAACATGGGCGGAAACTCCCAGATATGCTCTGAATTGTTGCATAACGGTACAAAATATACCAGACCTACAGACATAGCCAACATCCTGGCAGACAGATTCAGCGCAAACTTCTCCCCCCCCTTCCCCCCCAAAGGAGCAAATGCCTATCCCAACTGAATGTAACCTCCCTGACATCACAGATGCACAGGTGAAAGCTGCCCTCTCCAAAGCAAAAAACACAGCATCTATGGGACCGGATGGTGTCCCAGGCTGTATCTTACACGAGCTCCAAGAATAACTGAACCCTCACATTAAGTCACTGTTCAAACTTAGCCTTACTACAGGATATGTACCCAAAGAATGGCGTACAGCTACAGTGGTCTCACTCCACAAAGGTGGTGCCACAACGGACCCTGGATACTATCGCCCCATAAGTCTGACTAGTCTGGTCTGTAAAGCTATGGAGCATATTATCATGGAACTCATAAACAAAGACATTGGGAGCCTTCAGACACTGGACCCTACACAATTCAGCTTTGTTAAGGGCAGATCTTGCCTCTTAAACCTAGTTGATTTCTTTGAAACAGTTACCAAAGCCATAGATGAGGGCAAGGTAGTCCACACAGCCTACCTGGACCTCACAAAAGCCTTTGACACAATACCCCACTCGGGCATCATAAATAAGCTTACCAGCTTAAATATCAACCCCTATATCACAAGATGGGTTGCAAACTTGCTCAGAGATAGAACCCATATGGTCAGAATTGCAGGTGCCATGTCTGAATCCAAACCAGTTACAAGTGGCATCCCACAGGGCTCAGTTCTGGGACCTCTCTTGTTCGGTATATACTTCTCTGAGGTTCAGGCTAACACGGGGAGATTATGGCTGACAAAGTTCACAGATGACTGCAAACTGGGGGCCATAATCGAATCTCCAGCTGACACAAGCATCCTCCAAAAGGGTCTCACAGAGATGGATGCTTGGTGCCAGAACCACGGCCTCAGGCTAAATGCTAAAAAGTGCATAGTCATCCTCTTTGGGAAAAACAAGGTGCCCACAAATTACCACATAGGTGGTAATCCATTATGTACGGAAGAAGTAATTAGAGATTTGGGGACCAACGTAGATAGTAATCTCTCCTTTGATAGTCACATTGCCAAAGTGGTTAGAAAGACCTTCTATATAGCCCACCTTATCACGAAAGGGTTCGCATCAAGATCAAGAGAAGTCATTGTGCCCCTCTACTCGTCACTCATCAGGCCCATAATTGAATACAATGCCTCTTTTGGGATGTACCTTACCCGACACCTGCAGCAACTGGAGAGACCCCAAAAGTACCTCACCAAGAGGATCATGGGCTACAAACAGATGTCCTATACAGCTTGACTAAAGAAACTCCAGCTCTACTCATTTGCTTACCACCTACTCAGAGGCAATCTATGCCTGACGTACAAAGCCATGTCAAACCCAGAATTAATGGACATGCTCCACCTCAAAAAATCCAAGTCCCTTAGAGCTACATGCTCCAGGGACCTAAACCTCAGCACAAAAATAAATAGGACATGCTGGAGGGATAGATTCATTTCCCAGAGGCTCCCCTCACTCTGGAATAGAATCCCAATTCATGTTAGACATAGCCCCTCGCTGACCCTCTTCAAGTGAAGTTTGGATGCGTGGATGGGAAATCGTAAATTCACCCCTGGGATTTCTCCTGTGTTCCTGCTAGACAGAGGCACAGTAAACTAATCTTAAAAGGGTACCATCTGTCACCTACTTTACAGAGGCACAGTAGGCTAATCTAATAGGGAGGCGAAAGCCAAATACACTCTGGCTAGGCTTATAAATGCCATAGGGCAGATAGCCTAGTATCTACCTATGAACCTATGAACCTAAAAGAGATTCCCTGGCTTTTGCCACCCAAGAAAATTATTTTCCTGTGCTCCTGTCAAGCAGAGCCACAGAAGTGATCCCTGAGGTGAATTTCCTGTTTTCCATCCATGATCCCCAGGGTGAATTTCCTGTTTCCCATCCAATTGTCAAGATTTCTCTTAAAGAGGGCTAATGAGGAGCTTTGCTTGACATGAATGGGTAGTCTGTTCTGGAGCATGGGAAGTCTCTGGGACAGGAATCTATCCCTCCAGCATGTTCTGTTTATTGTGGTGACAAGGTTTAGGTCCCTGGAGCATGTGGTCCGGAGAGACTGAGATTTCTTTAAGTGTAGCATGTCCATCAGGTCTGACTTAGACATGGCTTTGTATGTTAGGCAGAGGTTGCCTATGAGTAGGTGGTATGCGACAAAGTAGAGCTGGAATTTTTTGAGATGGTATGCATATGGCATCTGTTTCAGGCTATTAATCCTCTTAGTGAGGTATTTATGTGGCCTTTCTAGTTGTTGTAGATGTCTTGCGAGGTACATGCCAAATGGGGCATTGTACTCTATAATGGGTCTGATGAGGGATGAGTAGAGAGGAACGATGACCTATCTTTTTCTGGAGGAGAACCCCTTTGTGATGAGGTGTGCCATGTAGAAGGATTTCCTGACTACTGTAGCGACGTGATTATCAAAGGAGAGACTACTGTCCACCTGTGTCCCAAGGTCTCTTATCACACTTTCAGTGTTTAGTAGGCTACCACCTATGTGGTAGTTCATGGGTATGGTGTTTTTCCCAAAAGGGATGACAATGCACTTCTTGGCATTGAGCTTTAATGGCATGACTTTGACACCAAGCATCAGTCTCAGTGAGGCCTCCTTGTAGAATGTCCACATCATTAGGTGATTCTATTATGGCACCTAGTTTGCAGTCATCTGCAAACTTCATTAGCCAGAGACCAGCTGTATTACCCTGGACTTCTGAGAAGTAGATACTGAACAGGAGAGGACCCAGGACTGAACCCTGTGGTACTTCGCTTTTCACTGATCTGAAGTTGGATTTGGAGTAGGCTACTTTCACTGTGTGGGTTCTGTCAGTGAGCCAGTTGGCCACCCGTCTTGTGACATAGGGATTTATGCCAAGTCCAGTGAGTTTATCTATAATACTAGAGTGGGGGATGGTGTTGAAAGCCTTGGTGAGGTCAAGATAGGCTGTGTGCACCACCTTACCCTCGTCTACGGCTCTGGTGACTGCTTCAGATTTAGGAGGTATGATCTACCTTTTAAAAACCCAAACTGAGTGGGATACAAAGTTTGGAGGTTACCTATGCCTTTGTTTATAAGCTCTAGGATGATGCATTCCATGGCCTTGCAGACCAGGCTTGTCAGGCTAATGGGATGGCAGTTCCTAGGGTCAGTGGTGGCACGCCCTTTGTGGAGTGGGATAACCTTTGCTGTGCGCCATTCCATAGGCACAAAGCCTGAAGTGAGGCTATGGTTGAACATGGTACTTAGGTGAGGTGCCAGTTTGTTCTGTAGTTCATGCAGAACGCAGCCTGGGATATTGTCTGGTCCCATGGATACTGTGTTCTTGGCTTTGGAGAGTCCAGTCTTTACTTGTGCATCTGTGATTACAGGGGCTTTGCAATCTTCTGGTATGGAACAGTTTCTTCCTTCTGTTGTAGAGTTTGTTTATGGCAGGGTACCATCAGATTGGCTTCCTTTTTTTGGAGGATAGTGTCTTTGTTCTGTTGGGGATGGCATGGTCCATGCACTGGTGTATGTGCTTATGCAGTGCATTTGTATATGATTCAGCAGTCGTGCCTCTATTTTCTGTCTGTATGGGTGTCATGAAGTTAGCCACTTTTGTCTTAATGAAGTTGGCTTTGGAGACATTTTTTACGATGGTTTCCTTAATGGGGGTGGGGGGCAGGATATGGATGTCTAGGGTGATTAGCTTGTGGTCGGATCTGACAAGTGAGGAGTTGACCTCTGGCATGGGGCATCTGTTACCCATATTGGTAATGACCAGGTCCAGGATGTTGCTGCCCCTGGTGGGAGTATGGACAAGCTGATCCAGGGCACTGGAATTGATGAATTCTAGAAAACATTGAGCAAATGAGTTAGTGCATGAGTAGTTTTCCCAGTTGATGGTGGGGTAGTTGAAATCTTCCAATATTAGGGTATTGTGCTGTACCTTAATATTATCCAGTATATCGAGAAACATGGAGTGGGCATCCTGGGGCATGGCAGGGGATCTGTAACAAGCTACAACTGGAATTGCAGTCTTGCCCAGTGTTAATTGTACTTGGATAATTTTGGATACATTATGTTGAGTAACTAGCCTGGAGGTGTGGATATCCTTTATGAATATGGACACGCCTCCTCCTTTAGTGTTTCGGTCCAGGTTAGATGGCCTAAAGGTGTGGTAAGAATTGTAGCCTGGTAATGCAGGGGTGCTCTCTGGAGCCTTAAACCAGGTGTCTGTCACTGCACAGATGTCGATGTTCTCCATCTTAAGGAGTGCCTCGAGTGAGTGCATTTTGACATTTAGACTTCTAGGATTGAGTAGCATTACCCTTATATTTTGCTTGTTTGTATCTACTATGGTGGTGCATTTCACATTTGAGCATTGCCTAAAAAAAGCACTATAGGGGCGGCAAGAGCATTAGCCAGTATCCGGAATCCCAGAGGTGACAGGTGCAGGCCATCATTGGAAAAGCATCATGGCCTGTCGATCATGTTATCCCAGGCAGACAGATACTGGATCCCCTTAGAATGACACCAGAAGCTTAGCCAATTTTTGAAGTGGTATCATTCTGGGTGATGGCAGGATGCTACTCAGGGCTAGTGTCATACCTGCCTGGGCCACATGGTCAGAGAGCTCCTCCATGTCTTTTTTCATGTAGTCCAGGGAGGTACATCTCAGGTCATTCACTCCAACATGGACAATGACAGAGTCATATTTGTACTTGTTGTGGAGTGACCTGACTGCATGCGTTACATGGTGGATCCTGGCACCCAACAGGCAGCTGACAGTAACTTTCTACTTGCTTAGCCTGGTGAGAGGGACGTCAGTGTGCCTGACTATAGAGTCAGCTATGACTAGTGTGTTGGGTACATTGTTTTGCATTATGGGCTGAGGTTGAGTGGCACACTGATTTTTGTGGGCTATGTGTCATTCGGGTAGTGTTGGGGGGGGTGGTTGCTTGCGTTTCAGCTTTGGAGGTCTTTGTTGTTTGGGCAGATTTTTATTGAGAGCCTCTGTGAATGTAGGTGTGTGTTTTGTGTTACTATGTGTGGGTTTGGGTGGTGCAGGTTTTGATGGACTATGTGTTGAGTGCAGTGTGGTGTTTACCTTCTCCTCTTGACTGTCTAGTCCAGTCTTGGCTGGACAGAGCTTGGCTTCCAGTTTTGTTATATAAGTGCATTTCTCACAGGTTGTAGTGTTGGGTGTTAAGAGGAGAGGGTTGTCAGTGTACACGAGGCAATTGCTACATCGGGAGCTGACCCTTAGACATGCCTGGTTACTGCTTATTAATGTAAGTACTAAAAACTGTTTTCCTCTTGATAAGTGAGGAAAGTTGAGTGCTGTAGTACTCTGTAGATTATTTAGTGTTTGCTGCTATCTTATTCTTTTATTCTTCCATCCTATACATTGCTTACTTAATAGTGGTATACTGAAAAATGATGTGCCCGGCCTGTGGAAAGCAGCAAGAGTCATTCTTTTGCTCACTTGGTGGAGCTTCTCTGAAATACTGAGTTTCTGAACCATAAACCTCCTCTGCCCAGTTTTTAACATTTAGAATAATGCATACAAGTGCATTATCTAATACAATAAAAACTACAAGAAAAACTCAGCAAAGCTAGCACTTTCCCTGTGTGATACCTTAGACCTCCAGTAATGGAGACCCATGGGATATATGCAAATGACACATTCAGGATATCAAGGGTTTCAGCTACATGGCATAAAGACTTGAAAAGGAAAAAAAGTCATGGACATTCAGAAGCCATGTAGCTGAATCACTTGATGTCCTTAAGGGGTTTCTATTACTGTTTTTACTGAATGATTTTTGTAATGTGACCTTTTTACCCTTTTATTTGGTTGTTAGTTGGGATATTTTGGAGGCACCTTAATGTTTATGTGCATTACCAGGTTTAAAGACCCTGTGTTTCTGAGGTATAGCCAAACTATCCACTTATGCTGTACCAGTAAGGTCAATAAAAAGGTCAAAACACGCATTTTCACAGCTAGTGGGATCTGACTTTATTGGTCTGCATGTAACCATAAAGACTTAAAATATTATATCAATACAGATACAGACTGTAAATTCTCAGCATCACTGTCACAGGGCTGTAGAATGGATACAGTGCTGTCACACATAATTGAATCTGTATGTTTAAGCTCAGCTGAGATTAACTTGTTTGGTTCTCTGATCCCGAATATATACAATGCCTTTGGGAATGAGTATTTGCTTTTATTTAAAAAATATACTGGTAATGGGCCATTATCTACTGCTACCAATCCAGGAAGGAATAATTCAAGCAGTTAGATTGCAATTCAGTACCTCATTCCCTTGATATATCCATCTTGGTCTTCCACAATGCACTGGGGTGGTCCCTATAATTTTACATATTTTCATTAGCAATATGTGGAAATGTTATGTTGATGCCAAACTGAATAAATTGATGATGACTTCATCCTGCTTTCTCACTCCAAAGTCATCTACGTTTTAATCACTGTTTCACTACTGAGCCAGCTCTATAAGCTGTGGGTGACACATACCTTTCAGATGTCTAGAATTTTGCAGAAAGTTCAGATTTCAGCCTCATATTTCTGGTCTGTTCCACATAAAATGTGTGGTTTCTGGAAAACCTTTGAAGATTGAAATTACCCAATAATATGAGGCATTTGAGGTTCAGACTTCATATCTTTCAGAAAATGTAAGCTAATGAAAACCCTGTGGTTCTATTAACTTTTAAAGTGAATATTTAAAAGTTGTCCTTGATTTTGTGCACTCTTGTCCATCCATTATTTTTGGCTTTGTCCAGAATTATTGAGCAAAGAAGTTGAAAGGTATGGGCTGACACATGGCAGACTCTTTCTAAATCTTTCTAAGACTAAATGTATGCTATTTGGGAATAGACACTTCACTCATATTCAATTGCATGCCCTAGGTCAGCTAATTAGCTGGGTTTCATTCAGATGCTTGATTCCCGATTCTTTGATTTTTGATTGCATGAGCATGACTTTTTATTTTTTTCTATTTACAATGTATTCATTTTTGTTTCTGTGCACCCCTAAAATCTCTGTAGATGAATCCATTGCTTTATTTAATTTTAGTTCTTATTATTTTTCTAGCTGTTGGAGCATGCCAATGTTACCACATTGAATGGGCTGGTAGATGAAACACAAATGTATGATTTGGAGACATGGTAATGAGTCATTGATGAGGCATTGCTCAGTGAGAGTTTACCATCTCAGAGTTCTAGATTAATATCACCATAGTGCTGGGCAGTAAGGTGTTGTCCAGTCTGTGTTGGAGGGGATAATCTTTCTGAATCCCAGGGAAAGTCTTGTGTGGAATTAAGGAGAAAATGTAATCAGTCTTAAAAAGAAAAAAATGTCCTTAAAACTGGAGGAAATTTATAAAATGTTAAGTGCTTTCATTCCAGAATGAAAGAACTTCATCAGAATGGTTACAAAATATCTACACTGGAATTTACAGGAATAGAAAAAAAAACATTTTTATCTTTTAATTTTAGCGATCGCTGTCTTTCTGATAGGTTAACCCCACTGAAGTTAACGAAAGTAAACTCGTATTAACTCATCATATCCGAGTGATGCCTCCAGGTGCATCTGCAGTTACCTCCTACTGACACCTCTAGGCATCAAATATTGCTTATTTATATTTGTATCAATAATTCCAAAACCATGTTATGTACAGTATTTTAAAATATTTCATCTTAAAGCTTACACAATGGCAAACTCAACTGCATTAATATTTGACCTCTGTCTAGTGCAGGCAAAGAGATATCAAGTGTTGTTTTTATGATATTTAATTTATAGAGAGATTTTTTTGAATATCTCAGCAACCAGGTAACACAGACAGAACTCCTTAGCTTCGTATGAAAGCTCTCAGTTAGATGAATAAAATTCTGTTGGCAGTATATGTGTAACTTGAGTGGTTGCTGAGATATTGTAAGTTGATTACAAAATATTACAAACATAATAGTTACTCCCCCTGGATTCAGCAAACTTCCATGCAGGAATACCTTATTCTTGCATGGAAGCGACCGTTTAGGAATAGCATGGTAGCGCGCAATGCATAGTAATAAAGGCGCGCTGCCTGAGCTCTTAAATGGACACGGAGCGTGGACGAATCCAGGGGCTGTGTCTGAGAGCAGAGCTCTCACAATATACACGGCCCTGTAGTCAAGAACTGCAGTTTATCTATTACAATGAGGGAGACTGCTCATAGAGGGTTGCATACTCCCAGCAACACCCCCCAAGTTTATAAGAGAAATATTTAAAATATAATAATATAAACAATTTATTTTTTTATCAAACGGATTAAATTTAACCATAGGTGTGCAGGTTTGCCCATTGCTTAGCTATGTATACTGTAGCTTAAATAGCACAAGGAGATAAATATCAAGATACATACAAATGAGACAGTACTGCAATAGCATAGTGGTCAGAGCATTAGTCTTATGAGCAGTCATTCCCAGTTTGAGTCTTACTCCAGTACATTCCATTTTCCATGTCAAATCACTTTATGAACAATATTTATTTTCATTGTATAACCTTCTAAATAACATATATTTGTGAACTGGAGTACTGCATTAAATGCATTTGTGAGGTGTCATTGTGATAATGTTGTAAAATCCACAGATAAACACAAGTGCCCCATACGGTATATGTACACATGAATCAGGGATACAAATCAAAGGTATAATGTGTAATGAATGATAAATCCATACAGTGTCCAAATCCACCACCTTCCCAAGAACCATGTTACATTTCTGTCTAAATGAGTGCAAGGGTAAGCGGGAGTATGCACTATTAAGCAGTAGTAAGCGGGAGTAAGCATATTTAAGCAGCAGTAAGTGGGTTTAAGCCTGTTTGCATGGGGGGTAAGCAATGCACACACAGGTTAAGCAACATTGAAGCTAACCCACTGTAAGCATATTTAACTGGAAGTTAGCATTGCTTACCATCACGCAGACCCACACAAAACCACTTACAATTGCTTAAAAGTGCCTTAGTCACTCTGTATCCAACAGCCTCTGTTCTGCCCAGCAACAAAATAAACAGCCCTTGTAGGTCTTGAACCCAGGACCATGTATACTATAGTCACAGTAGTTAACCAGTATACCATCACAGCAGTACATACAATTGAGGTATCCCCCAAACAGATCCTCAATATAGCAAAACACAATTTACATGTGAAAGGAATCTATATACAGTTTTATGTTGTATAACCTACTACATAACATAAATATGTGAACTGGAGTACTACATTAAGTCCAAATGTGAGGTGTCATTGTAATAAAGTGTTGAAATCCCCTAATAAACACAAGGACCCCATTCAGTGTACATACACATGAATCATGGATAACAAACACATATATAACATGTAATAAATAATAAAGCAATGCCAAATGGCAAATAGAATGCAAATTTGAAATTAAGCACCGCTAAATATTGCCCAGCCCTGCTTACTAGGTGTAAGCAGTGTGTAGGCCAGCTAAATCAGTTTGCCCATTGGTATACCCCTTTAAGCAATGCCAACCTTAGGTAAGCAGGTTTGCCCATAGCTTAGCATTTTCAAAACCGTGCAATCATGGCAAAGTGCAGGAAATCAGCCCTATTTAAACCCAACAGGCAGGAATACATCTCATAACTGGTTGCAGCTTCCACCTGTAGGCACAATGACTGGTGTGGGAGAAGGAGTGCACTTATGGGCACAGCGCTGGGGCATCCAGGAGTCCAAAGTCATGGCAGGACTCCTTGTTAAAGACCATGACCAGAGACTGCTGCAGGGCCAGTATGAGAGTTCCCAATATAAAGTGAAAGCCTGGGATCATCTCAACTGTATCCTCACCAGTGCCACTGGCATACCTTGAACTGGTGAGCAGGTCAGATATCACTATGCTGACCTGAAGCAGAGAAAGAGGGAGCTCTTGGGTCAGTGGCTAGGTGGACAGGTGATGTCCCAGCCGTGTGTAAGTATCAGTCTACTACCTGTTTAATAATTGCCAGCTCATGTATATTATGGATAGGTATGGCTAAATATTCCTCTTATGTCTTTGACAGTGGCAGATGAGCGGGCTGTGAACCAGGTAGCCCATGCCTGTAGATTGCAGAGGTTGGGTCATGAGGCAGATTAGTAATACTCTTGCATGTACTGTCATAAGAAATAAATCTAAAAGTAGTAGAAAGTTAATTGCCAGTATAAAACCTGTATTGTGTATGGCATGTACTGAATACACCAGACAATATGGCAGGAAGAGTCTCATATAGATTGTATGTAAATAAAAGGTTAACAGCTTGACAATAAAGGTCTAACTGCTGGACTGCTTGTGCTTACTCTGGTCTCATATGGTAATGTAGTGTTGCAATCCCTTAAAATTACTATTGTATTAAGCACTGTTACCCACACTGTGCTACATAAATAAAATGTATAGGAATGTCTGTATATTTCTGTTGTAATCACAAAAGGTCATATTGTACAACCGAGAGAGACTTAGACAGAAAACAGTGAAAAGACAAACAACATAATCTAAATAGCACACTCACCTGAGACATGAACTGTTGTGATTTTAGCACACGCAGCCATGGTTCGAATCCTGGGAGTGGTAGTAAGCTGTATGCAGAATCATACCCCACAACTGTACAGATTTGTCCAGAATAGCCAGTTAATTGGCCCATATCCGCTGCCTGTCACTCTGTCCCCCAGCAAATCAGTGGGATGATCCCAGAAGTTTAGGCAGCAAATAATGACATACAACTGATTGTCTGACATCCTAACTGACAGAAATATATCTATAAGAACAAACCTGTCACTCTAGCAACTCCAAAAATGTTATGAGAGTAATAAGCAAATTATGTCCTATTTCTACCCCCATGTTGTAAAGCTATGACCAGAGTGTGTGCAGTAACAGAGTGAGACGTATGTGCATAATAATAATGTGGAATCTGGTAATATGTGTGGCAACATTCAGGTAGTGATAACAAACATTCCCCCCACAGGTCTGTCAGATACAAAAACTGTGCCTAGAAATAAAAGATTGAAATCCTGGACTGGTACTGTTTACTCTGGCATTGTATGGCATTGTTAATGTTGCAGTTTCTCTGAATAATAAGGTATTACTCATCACTGTCATCCACATTGTGCTACATAATAAAACTGTCTAGGAAACCCTGTAGAAGAGTGTTGAACCAGATAATAGAGCAATACAGTGCACAGGTGTCCACAAAATCATTTTATTTGAACACTTTTGTTGGCTCTAGAGCCAAAAGACTTCTTTAGAATAAGCATGATAACATTCAAAGCAGTTTAAATAGATAAAACCACATCACATCCTGTGACATCATTAAACTTCCCACCATATTTTTTAAAGCAGCAACCGCCCATAAACCCATTTTTTCACAAACAATACAACGTCTTCTTTAAAACATACAAAATTCTAATATCATAAAATAGAAGTTAGTAAATGTACAACTAACCTAGAATTGTTTAAAAAGCATTGAGCAGTGAAAATAATGTACAAACAGACATAGTGCATAAACTTCTACTGTAAAACTGTCATGCATTGACCTCACATGTGAAAATCCGCTTTTAATTTTAAATAGCTAGAAATAGACACTATTTCATTAAGCCCTGGGGGATGAGTGGCATTATCCTAAGTTGCCACATAAGCTCCCTGTTTTCAAGGAGTAAATCCATTGGGCCCCCCCCCCCTTATTACACACTTGTTCTAGGACATTAAATTTAAACTGGTGTTCAAGGAACTCCGTCATGTGTTTCCACAACGCATTTTTGATGTTTTTCTTTTTGATGTCATACCTATGTTGATAGATTCATTTATTAAGGCTGTTAATTGTTTTCCCTATGTAAAATTGCTGACACTGCTGGCAGATAGCCACATATATCAGACATTTACTAGTACAATTTAGCCTTTGTTTAAGGAATACCCTTCCATAACCCAGGATATTGATTACTTCATTTTCTATAATATAAGGGCATTGTGTGCACCAGCCACATTTCCTCATACAACCTTTCATCTCACCTGAGGAGCTTGTTTCTAGTGAATTCTTAATTGACTTGTCCCTTTTGTACACAATCAATGGTTTGTCACCCAACTTATTTTTATAGTGCTGGTCACAATCAAACAATACCCAGTTCTGGTTGATTATATCTTTTATTTTTCCATAAAGGGGATTAAATGATAGTACCAATGCAGCCTCAAATGGCTTTTCACTTCTAGACCCAGGACCATCATCTGTCCCTCTCCTTTCTACCTGGGCTGTTTCTCTTAACAATAGGAAAAAGTACCCTTCCAGCCTGTTATCACCTCATTCAGTATAGGTTCTGTGAACTGTTTCAGGTATCCTCATTTTATTACCATATTTTGTAATATGTTTACTTCATCCAAAAATGTCGGGTAGTCACTAATCATTCTAGCCAACCTAACCCCCTCACCCTTCACCAAAGATCTCTTTTGGTGTAAGGGGTTCCCACTGTTATAGTGCAAAAGGGAGCTGGAATATGTTGGCTTCCAATATAAGGAGGATGTAAATGTGTGCTTCTCCCTATCTTTACCTATGGTGATATCAAGGACATGCATCCTCTCTTCATGGTTTCCATTGTGAATTGCAAGAAACTTGTACTGGAATTTAAAAACTCAAAGAATTCCTGTAATTCATCATGCATGCCATCCCAGAAGATAAGTATGTCATCAAGGTAATGGCCATAGAACTTACAGTGTCTAAACTGTCCAGACCTGAATACCAAGGACGTTTCCCACCACACAAGGGCAACATTAGCGAATAAGGGGACCTATTCCACCCCCATGGCCACACTTGAATTTTGCTTGAATAATTGACCTTCAAAAAGAATATAATTATTTTTAAGAATGAGATCCATTATGGTCCTATACATCAAGATTCTTGAATGACTGATTGCAGTGTGTCCACATAGGAAGTCATAAACATCATAATGCCCTCCTAGTGGGGAATCACAGTGAATAAATCCTTAATGTCTATTGTGGCCAAAATTAACTGATCAGAATATAGATTTTCCTCTATTTTCCTAAGACAGTCCCATGAATCTTTAAAAATATGGGAACAATTGTTCATGACCCCTTTAAGGTTTAAGTCTATAAATGTTGCCGATGAAAATGTTTTTGATGCTTTTGCATCAACTATAGGTCTTAGAGGGGGTTCTGTAATAGACTTATGGATCTTGGGAATCCCGAATATCGTGGGGGTCCATGGATTGTCTTATTGCATAAAGTTCAACTGAGAAAGGGTGATCTAGTTGTCAAGTAGGAGGTCATTTAAATTGATGTCAATATTCCTGTAAGCATTATTTGTTGTTTAACAGAAACCTCCTTGTATATTTCACTAAGTGAGTTAGCATTTTCTCAATATACACTCACTGGTCCATGGTCACCTTGTCAGGTTTCAAAAGTCGAATACTTTTGTCCCCCATGATACTATGTAGTAGATTTTCTTTTCTCTGGGTAGATTCGAAGAAAAGGAATTCCTCTGTCTTCCATAAGCCTGTCTAATCTGAGTGGCACATAAGCATTCAAATACTTGTAATATAGGATGCAGGGGAGGGTTAAAGGTGCTGTTTTTTTTTACATATCTCAGAATGACCAAATTGTATATTGGTGCCAAAATAATGTTGCAAATTTAATTTCCTGACAAAAACTTTTAAATCTAATAAAGAATTCTCTGTTTTTGGTCTCCTGACGGGAATGAAAATTTAGTGCCCTAGAACAAGTGTGTAATAAGGGGAGGGGGGGCCCGATGGATTTACTCCTTGAATACAGGGAGCTTATGTGGCAACTTAGGTGTAATGCCACTCACCCCGTAGGGCTTAATGAAATGGTGTCTATTTCTAACTATTTAAAATTAAAAGTGGATTTTCACATGTGAGGTCAATGCATGACAGTTTTACAATAGAAGTTTATGCACTATATCTGTTTGCACATTATTTTCACTGCTCGATGCTTTTTAAACAATTCTAGGTCAGTTGTACATTTACTAACTTCTATTTTATGAAATTAGAATTTGTATATTTTAAAGAAGACATTGTATTGTTTGTGAAAAAATGGGTTTATGGGTGGTTGCTGCTTTAAAAAATATGGTGGGAAGTTTAATGATGTCACAGGATGTGATGTGGTTTTATCTATTTTAACTGCTTTGAATGTTATCATGCTTATTCTGAAGAAGTCTTTTGGCTCTAGAGCTGATGGAAACACTCAGATAAAGTGATTTTGTGGACACCTGTGCGCTGTATTGCTCTTTTATCTGGTTCTACAATTTTGGTGTTTGTCGTTGTGTTTTTCCTGTATAAGAGTATTGTAATTACAAGGTCAGATTGTAAAACCACAGGAGACTTATAAACAGAAATCAGAGAAGAGATACACAGCAATATCTATATAGCACACTGAACTGTGATGTACACTGTTTTATTTTTAGCAGACACAGCCATGGTTCGAATCCTGGGAGTGGTAGCAAGCTATATGCAGAATCATACCCCTCAACTGTACAGATTTGTCCAGAATGTCCAGTTAATTGGCCCATATCTGCTGGCTGTTACCCTGTCCCCCTGGCATATCAGCATGCTAATCTCTGACATGTAGGCAGCATTTAATGTTATATAACTGACTGTCAGGCCTGTAAATATTTGGAAAATGTCTATGAAAACAAACCTGTCATTGTACAACTTACCAAAGGTTTATGAGGGCAATAGTCAAAATATGTCCCGGTTTCACCTGCATGTTGTCAAGACATACCCAGAGTGTGTGCAATAAGAGATGGACAGGTATGGCGTAACATCAACCTGGAATCTGGGAATATGCGTAGAAACAGTCATGTAGTGTTAACAAACAATACCTCCACAGGTATACCAGGTAAGAGGTGTATACTGCAGGTAAAACTCAGTTCATGTATATAATTGTCTACATCCATACCACTGTCCAAACTAAGGCCATAGGGTAGTGTAATAATACCTGTAAGGTACAGATCACCGCACTGACAAGGAAAGTAATGAGAAATACAGGGATATACAAGTTAATTGACATTTTTCTTTCCTCCTCACCATATCTGCAACAATAAACTAAATACATAACTCAGTCGGTATGTGCACTATTAAATCTACCATTGTGACATATGTCCTATTGTTTGATAAATATTGAAATTTGTTCTATGCATGTGCCATGTTGAAATACTCCCACATTGGTGGCATGCTGCCATCAATGTAACTGTACGCTGTTGTAATGGCCACTGTGGTTCCATATATGCATGTGTTCTGTTTGCTATGCAACTGATCCATATCTGGTGTTTTGGGTTAATGAGAGTATCTATGCATGCTGTTATACATAATCCTGGAATGTGTTGACTATTACTAAACCACATATGTTGTAAAATTGAAACACCATAGCACATTTGGGAAGGCCGGTGCCAGTGGACCCACCTCTCCCACCTCATCTGGCCATGGCACCGGGCACCAGCACATCTGGGGCCTACCCTGGGACCTCCTCATCCACTGGTCCTGCACCACCTTTGGGTGGAACCACCTCAGGGGATGGGGCTTGCCCTCCTGGGAGCAGGCGTGGACAGGATACTGTCACCCATTGCCAGGTCCAGGGTCTGGTGTGTAGCGAGCTCCGCAGGGAGTTTGGAGATCTGCTACACCAGCTTGAGGGCCGTGTGGTGCAACTAGAGGGTCAGCCTACCCCTCCTACTTAGCCCACAGCACATCCACTTTCAAGGCCATGAAGGTTCAGTGGTGACTGCCCATGGGTAGGGACCTCAGTCCCACTGTTTCCACTAGGGGTCTCATGGACTTCCGACTTCTAAACACCTCTCCCCATCCAAGGTATTTTCCCCCCACATGTGTCATATACCGCCTGTGTATGCTGTCTTGTCTGCTATCCTACCCAACCTACCTCCTCAAATATACCTACTATCCCTCCCTAACATCCCACTCTCACCTTAAAAAAAGGGCAATCCATATATGTTTATATATATATATATAAAGAGAGAGAGAGAGAGCAATATATATATATGTAAGCATTTATATATATACAGATATATCTATAGATATAAAAGAGAACATAAATACATATATGACCAAAGGCACCGTTAATGGGGTCGAGGGGCCCAAGCTAAATACCTCTTGTAAGTTTGATATCACCTCCTTCCCCACAGCCAAACAGATCTGCCTGCAACACAATACCAACTGCTGCAAGTCCCATACCCAGGACCCTACACAACATAGCCACAAGAAGTTAACAGTAATCCATCCCACCTGTACGATGTCAGGATGGTATCAATAACATATCATGCATACAGTCTGGCTACCATAGGGAATGTACAATGTGGAAGCAATAAACATTCCAAAGATACATATACACACACATATATGCAGATACATATATATATATATATATGTATGTATGTGTGTGTATATATATATATATATATATATATATATATATATATATATGTAACTACACATACACACACATAGATATGTATAGGAAGATACATATTTAGAGGGTGCACAGCATACTGAACAGCCAGTATTCCTACAGTTGCCACCTTTTCAAATGGACAGTGTATGATTCACTCATACAAAAGACAATTGTTGTCTGAAACATATACCCACAGAGAAGTCAAAGGATATGACACCACACACAGGTTTGCATACATAAGAAATGCTTATTTGTGTACTATTACAGTTGTATATGCCATGTCATTTAGCTGTTAAGACTTTGAAATACATACTGAGTAATGCTACTCTCAAGCAGACCATTTTAGACAGTAATCTGAAAGCATAACATATGTTGCTGTCCAGGCCAAGGGTTTCAAGTAGTACAACAGTAAAGAAACTTCAAAAAACAAATTTCCAGGTGTCAGTCCAATAACCACAAAGAAACTAATAAATTTTAGAGCTTTCATTCACTCATTTAATACATGAACTTCATCATAAAAACAAGTACTCTTACCCATGCTCCCTTTTATATCCATTAACTTAAAATCACATGAAATGACATCAATCAATTAGAAAGCAATTAAACAATTACTCTAAACATATAAATATTTACAATGAATAAATACTTCACATATAAAAATTATATAATGCATAAAATATGTTTGTATGCATATAGATACTGTTTTAAAATTATCTATTTAATAAAAAACATTTCAAATTTATTGACTCATTGAGTCCTGGTACTTTGTCCGCCCCTAAACATAGCTGCCATAGTGTTTCCTTACATTCCAAGATGTTGTTTAAATCCCCTCCAAACATAACCTCATCTATCTTTTCCACTACAGAAAACTCAAACTTTTTGAAATCTGGACATGATGCAGCATGTTTTGCCAATGAATTAATTTTATCTTTATTTTTTATGGCCAAGTTGTGCTCGTATATCCTATGTTTTAATGCCCTTTTAGTTTTCCCTATATAATAATGGTTACATGACACACACCAAGAAATATAAACTACAAATTCAGTATTACAATTAAGATAATCTTTGGCCCATAACATATAATTCAAATGTTTTAAGGTGACAAAAGAGCTGTTACTAATGTACCTACATTGTTTGCAATTTTTACAAGAGTAGGTACCCTTTTTATTACTAACTGTCCTTATACTAGTGATAGCTCTCCTGTTATCAAATTCTAACATAGACTTTATATTCAACACCTTTTTATAAGTAAATTTAGGTTTGCTACCTATTCTAGCAATCAATTCCCTATTACCTAATAAAACTTTCCAGTTATTTTCTATAATTTCTTTAACAAACCACATCTCGTTCACTATGGGTATTGGAAAGGCAATATAATAATTATTAATATTGGAAGTTGAAACTTCTAACACAGGACTTGCACAAATGTCTTTGGACAAATGAATAGGTTTCACCACTCCTTGCCTTAACACTATTACCTCTTGTTCTGTCTTTTTTATCCAATCCATACTATATCCTTTAAAAAAAAATAATGATCTCAAAAATAAAATTTCCTTTAAAAATGTGTTATCATCTGTAGTAAGTCTACTTAAACATATAATTTGACCTTTGATGACTCCCCTTTTCATATGTTGTCGGTGTAAGCTGTCTTTGTGTAAATATTGATTTGCAAACACTTCCTTCCTATGGACTTTACTAATGAATGTATTATTCTCTCTATCTCTACTCAGATGTACGTCCAAGTATGAAATACATTCTCCAAATCCACTTACTTTAAACTCTAAAAAATTGTGGCATTATTCAGATCTTTAACCATATCCATAAACTCCTCATAGGTACCTGTCCACAAAAATAATAAATTGTCAATAAATCTATAATAAGTCTGCACTTTAGAATAACTAGAATGTTTCGTAAGAAATTTCAACTCCCAGTTAGCCATTACAAGATTTGCAAAAGCAGAAGCTACCCTTGCCCCCATAGCTACACCTGGAATTTGTTGATATATATTTTTGTTAAATTTGAAGAAATTATTATCTAGAACTAGTTCCATTAAACTACAAATGGTGTTTATTTTTGTACTGACAAATTCTGTATTTTCAGTCGAATAATCTCTAAGATATTCTATCCCTACTTTTTGACTTATTGATGTGTATAGGGACCTAACATCTAAGGTACCAAAACTAGTGGATTCCAATGTAGCATTTAAAGTACGTAAATACTCCAATAAATGCCATGAATCCCTTAAGTAAAATTTTGATTTCTGAACCACTGGATTTAAAATGTAGTCTAACCAAATAGATATATTTTCAGTTTTTGAATGTTTGGCTAAAATAATAGGCCTAAATGGTGGATTTATCTGGTTCACTTGTATTTTCGGAATACCAAAAAAAGTTGCCAATTTAGGATGTTCTACTAATAGGTATTCGTAACTTTCATAATCCAACTCACCTTGGCTAAACATGTCAAACAATGCGACATCTACTTTTTGGTAACTATACTTCACATCTCTTACATTAACCTTTCTGTAAGTAGTACTATCTTCCAACATTTCTAACAATGAGCTATCATATTGTTTAGTATTCATAACAACAATCTTGCCACCCTTATCTGCCTTCATTGTCCTGATATCAGAATTTTTACACAAATCATCTAAAGCAATTTTTTCTTTTTTTAGGTTTACTGGATAACCTTGAAAACAGATATTTCTAAATTCACTTTCACATAAATTCTGAAATACCTGAAGGGTGGTATGAAGGGGAGAGTTAAAGGTACTTGACTTTCTAGGTTTATTGTCTGATAATCTATTTGTGATATTGGGTACTTCCATAACATCTTGCATAATATAACTCAAATTTAGCTTTCTCAAATATAACCTGAAGTCAATTAGAAGTCTCCCTATATTCATACTGTTTGTCGGTATGAAAGAAAAACCTTTTTTCAAAACATTTTCCACATCACGAGATAAAACAACATCAGACAAATTAATCACATTGATACAAAAATCTTCTGCACTGTTTGTTAAACCAATGTCATTCACCACCTGGATTTTTTGTGGTTGTTGTAATTTTTCCCTTTCCCCTTGCCCTTCCCCTTGTATTGAGTGGTATTGTACCACTTGCGAGTCTGTTTGTTCTGCACATTGTCCAAGGGAAAAGGGCCTTGATTCTGTCCTTGATTAGACTGAGAAGCAACCTGCGCATAGCTAGCTCGATTGTCATTATCGGATGTGTCCATAATGAACTCCCCATTAGCAGTAGATGTCATTTCTTTATTACCATTTTCAATATTTAAATTACAGTTCTCATCACTGACAGTAAAGAAAGACTGGGCCAGACGATAACAATCAATCAGCAGTAAGTAATGCAGATGTATAGTTCAGCAGCCTCAAATTACACTCTGTACTCATCCCCTAGGGGGAAAATAATTAAGGTGCCACATTGAGAATGTATCTGTTACATAACAATGCTTAACTGAAAACATCACAATCACATTGACAAACAGAACAGTCTGTATGACAGTAAGCACTAGGCCACCAATGTTCCCAAGGTGAAATGTATGGTAATTGTTACGTTACATATTACTTTGAAAATGAAGACAGATACAATTCTTTCTCTCTTTCAGTGGTTTTTATTATCTACAGTACACACGTGCAGGAGTCTCATGGAAAGTACCAGGGAGACTCCCAGAACAAAGGAATAAACAAGCTTATATACTGGTGATATTGCTGACAGTACAAAAATACAAAAATGAACCAATTAGGTCATTATACAGGCCAATTAACCAATCAAAGGTTACTCGTAAACATAAGACAATTCACATCATCATATCTCTGGGCAAAGAAAGAAAATCAGATGCACTTCCATAAAAGGCACATTTCCTGCTTTCAGGCAGACTCTTTGTTTTTCAGCATTTTCTTGTTGCTCAGAGTTCATTCAAAGTTCACAGTACACAGTACATTTTAATACATACAAACTGTCACATACTCAATTCCCTCAAACACATGCTTTGGCTGTTCATATTCTACAATCCCCAATTTGATGCTGTGTAAGCATCACCACTTAACCTATCATACATTTGTCCCAATTCTAGTATAACTATGCTACTGGTCTTTTCATTATTGGAAGACATTGCCATTTTATCATCTATATTCATAGTTACAGGCATATAAAACTTTGGCACTTTCTTCACAGTTTTTGAAGACATTAATTTCAAGATCAGTGCTTTGATTAGAAATAGGACAATAAAAGCAACAATTGCTAATACTGCAATTAATAAAATCAACTTCAACAGTCCTCCTCCCCAGCCTGAGAACAGGTTGGTTAACCATGCCCATGTTGAACTATTGGCCTCTTTGGCCTTCGAGAGTTCGGAAATTCTTTGTATCTGTTCAAGATGACTTTCAATTTCATGCTGATTATCAGAAATAAACGTACATCACTCCTCCTGGATTAAAGCGCAAGTTTCTCCTTTCGCTGCTAGGGTGAAATTGAGGGCCATACGATTTTGGAGTACTACAGCTCTCGTAGCAGTCAATTCATCAGTTACTAGTTCTAAGGCAGAAAATGCAGCATTGCTTAATATTTCAAGCAATTTAGATAGCTTTCTCAGTTCCCAAATTGGTTTCACTGCTCCGTATGACAGAAATATACCAGCCCATGATATGACGTCATCACCCAAGTCCATATGGGACAGTCCTTTGGTACTAGCATGAGCTAAGTCATGGTGATAAATACATGAAGCATCAACTCGACCTACAGGATTGTCAGGCTTCTTAACCTCTTGAACGTTTTGAAATTTTCCCTTAGGTAATGCAGATACATGTTGAATAGCTGGAACCAGGTAGCCCAGGAAACAGCTGCCAGACCAGTTTCCTGGTAGCCATTTATATGCTTTTCTTCCACACACAAAATAACAATTTTCTACTTTAATGGTGATGTTGATAGGCTTGAAACAATCCCCGACATCCTGCAGTCCTTGGAATATTTTCAAATAAACAGTTTCTATTTTCTGGGAAAAGTTAGCTATAGAGTTTTCAACAAGTCTTTTTACAGGTGAAAAATCTGTTACACAACCTGAATTGTCTGCAGTGCAGTTATATACCATTGTTTTATTACAATAGCTCCACCCAACTCTGGTTTTACCAAGTTTTTGAAAACACACAGTTCCATTTTGACGGAGGGACAACTGTAATGCTATCTTTTCCTTTGAAATAACATTTGATGCATCATAGATCAGATTCATCCAGGTTTCATTAACCCCTAAAGGGACTATATTTAGCATCAATCCCCCATGAACAGTAGGAATAGCAGTGCAAATCCAGCAGTCTGAGACGTTGAGGGATGATGCATAAGCGTATTTAATGGCTTGGTAGGTATTGAAAGGTGGATGCCATGCAGCTCATTTGGCATGAGGCGTAGATGGAGCAAGAAATAAAAATGGCCACAGTAAAAATATCAAAACAACAAGAATAACCACCAAAATAGTTGTGCAGTACTTTTGTGGAAATGGCGGTTGCGCTTGGTGAGGTTGTCCAAATGGATAAACTTCAGGCATTTTCAGGTACTGGTACAGTATGGCTTTGAGTATGAGTAGCAATAGGTGGAGAATCAGGATTAACAAAAGGTAGAGGTTGCTGATCTTCAGATGGGATTACATTCTTGACATGCGATATGTGAATCCAGGTGGGTGAGCCTTGTAGTCGAACCGCTGATGAAGTGGTCAGTAGAACTAGGAAGGGCCCTTTCCAACGTGGCTGAAGAGCTGTTTTTTGAGAGAATGATTTGACGTATACCCAGTATCCTGGTTGTAGTGCTGAGGACAGGAAAGGATCAGGAGTTTGTTGAGTCGCTGCTACCTGGCGATGATGAAACTGTAAAAAAGAAACAAGAGAAGTGCAACACAGGAGAATATCATGATCAAATGCATCATACTCAGAAAAAGGTGGTGGTGGAGTCATGGGCATACACATAGGGCAGCCCATGAGGATTTCATGAGGAGAAAGACCTTTAGTAGGATGTACTTGAGCTCTCATAGAGAGTAGCACTAGAGGTAGGGCCTGTACCCAAGTGAGGCCTGTTTCAGTAGTAATTTTAGCCAGTCTTGTTTTTAGTGTCTGATTCATGTGTTCAGTAACACCTGATGCCTGTGGTCTATATGGACAATGAAATTTTAGAGCGATGCCTACCATTTT
>NC_056729.1:57564219-57579219 GCF_019279795.1 Protopterus annectens
ATTAAAAATTATGATAACCTTGCTGTATTATGTCCTCAGACCTATTTCTATATTTATGTCTTTCAGGCAAGATGTCCCGGGAGAGGCTTCCTGTTTATGCAGTGGAGGAGAATGAGGTCATCATCACACACCTGGTGCAGTACTACCAGGTGTTGTTTGGCTGAACAGCCCATGAGCAGCAGGAGCGGACCGCCCTGCGGAGCGATCTTGTCCACAGAGTAAATGATGCCGGCCTGCATAACCACAGTTATGAGCAGGTTCAGCATCATTGCAAAGACCTACTTCACAATGCCCGTCAGCATGCTGCTGCAGTCAGGGTGGATAAGCTTGCAACAGGGGGAGGTCATGCTATCCAGCCCCCCGACACATATTGAGGAGCTCCTTGCCAGCCTCAGGGGACCTGCTCGCCCGCACACACAACACCTGGCAGAGAGCATAGTGGAGGTGGGTGCTACCCACACAATGGCAGAGGAGTGTGCAGTTAAGGCCACAGGGCATATCAGTAAACCACTGTTGTGTATCCATCTGCATCTGTACAGTTAGATTATGCATATGTGAGATGATATATATATATATATATATATATATATATATATATATATATATATATAGTCTGTTGCATGAATAGTAGTAATAAACAGATGTGCATAATCTGTAGCATTGTTGGCTTGTACTGTTGATGTACTGTAATGCTGCACCCACCTTGTACCAATGCCATAGCTGTGGCTACTGACATCACATCTGTCACACACTTATGTAGGTCCCTCTGGTATACCTCCAAGGCAGCAGCCTGCAGCTGGTGAGTATGGTGATTTTTCAGGTTCATGCTATTGCTATGGTATATTCCATGCACACATTTAACACACCTACCCACAATGCATGCTGTACAGGTTCATGTATTGTTGCTGTTAACTGCACTGCATCACAGTGGTCACCATGATGGTATTTCTGAAGGGCATGTCAGACTCCTGTAATATAATTAACATCCTTTCATTGCAAAATGTGTGAATAGAGATGAACATAATGGTGGGACAAATGGCCTACAGTAGGGGCATGTGTGAAACATCGCCCTTATACAGTGCTACAACAGTGTATATACCAGTATTACAATGGGAACTGTTACAGATCTACACTACGGCATATCACAATACTGCAGTCCACAACCCTTACAACCTGCAATGAGGTCCTAACATGATTAATGAGTATGTAATATGGAATTGTATGTTAGGACAGCAAATATGGGGAATACATACCTTCACAAACACTGGAAGCATATGTGTGCACACACTCCAGATAAAATATAGTGAAAGCAGCTGTTGAGGTACTGAACACATGCATTTGTCATGGAAATGCACCTTCCAGCAAGTACATGTCCCCAATGTTACACTAAGAAATGGTCTACTTTCCAAGACATTTGGCCATCAAATGTGCCCACTTACCTGCAACAGAGGCAGCCATGGCTTGCACACATCTTACATGCCATGGCGTGGGCCTCATACCTAACAGGTAGCACCCAGGAGTTGGACATGTAGCCATACCTCACCATTGCATATACCATGGCAAACAATGCAGACAGTCATGTATGTGGCAAGGATGTATGGGACAGGAATAATGTAGGAAATAAACAGATGGCCATCCAAGACAGATGATGTCACATGTATCAAACTGGTCATACAGGCTGCCTAGTAACATGCCACAACACTGAGGGGGTTGTAGGAATGTCTAGCACGTACTAGTTGTGCAGTACCAGTGTTAGCAATTACCTGGATTCTGCAAACGTGTGGCCCATGGGTTAGGGTAATCAGATGTGACAGTTGTACCAAAGGAAACATCAGCCAGGCCTCCCCACAGGTAGCATATGCATAACAGAAAAGGTCTCCTAAAAGCATGCGTTGCAATGTGTACTGGTGTACCAAGACCACATTGGAAACCTACAGACAGTATCATGTAAGATACATGTGCTGCACAACCAACACCTCACCCCGCCTCAGGCCCACCATCCCCATCTGTACCATGCCAGTGCCAGTGTACATCTGTATGTTTGCCATACAATAACTAGGACTAGGCTGTTACATGTGGTGTTCAGTGTTTGGGACACTGCAAACCGACACATGTGTAGGCCATAGTTGTCAAACATCTGCAAAATGGCTGAAGGTGGGTAGGGGGTGTCATCATGACACAGCAGTGCACTGCAGCAGGGATCCAAAGGATGCTATGAATGGCTGTATCTGCACGCAGTCAGGGTCAGGAACTGTGGCAGATATAACCCTGACTCCACAGTAATAGTGATGGCAGTGTGTGAACTCCAAGGGATGTGCACATGAGTTGACCTTGCAATCATGTAGAGTTGGGGGACATGTGTAGGGCAGACTGACCATATACTGGAAAATGCAGATGGCCCATGGTAGTATACACCTGCCAGGAATAGTGACTGCTGTAGTACACATAACAGTAGGTGCAAAAAACAATCATGATAAGGGAGTGAACACATATGCACCCACGGAGTGTATGCATCTCAATCAGCACAACTAACACATTTTTTTAACACTGCATTTGATTGTACAGGACATATGTCACGTATCAGGCTCATGTAATGTTAACATATGTAGTAATGTGGTTCCATGACATATCAAGGAAGAGGGCATCATATCAATAAGGGTTTGTACACTCCCCATAGCCATGGTAATGTTTGACAGTTGTTAGTGTAATTGTATCGTATTGGTCATACATGCACTGCTGATGATGACATCTGTAAATCAGACATCAGGCATTCACAAATGATATCTGCCCACATATCATCCCAGGTATGTGTTGGACAAACACAGAGGGGCTATGAGCAGCAGAACAGACATAAGTGACACAGTAATACACATTCAGCAATGGTGTGTACACCTGTGAGGTATGGTGCACAGTAATGGCAGGGTGATGAACAGGTGCAAAGCAATATTGATGGGTAATGGGAGGTCTGTGTGTAATATCATCATGCAACCTCACCTGTAAGTGTGTGTGTAGGGGGTGGTGGGGGGTTATTTTGTCTGTAAGTGCAATCTGGCAGAGTAAATGGGGGTTGATGCATGTAGGATGTGTGTGTATGTGTGTGTGTGTTTTTGTGTGTGTGTCCATGTATGCACATGAGTAATTGCGGGGTTGTTCATACATCTTGACTTTCCTTTGGAATCGTGCAGTACATGGACATGGACTGACACATAAGACACCAAGAATACTTGTCTGATATGTAATCTCAGGACAGCTGATAGTATAATAAGGTCTGTAGCATGGAACATGCATTGGGAGGAAAACTAGACCCCAGGTATACTGTTAAAATTGCAATCAGCAGAAAGGTGAAAGAATACCCACACATGCAGCACTACAGATGCATTGTGGAATTACTAGACAACACCAGTGAGTGTATCCAAATATTACTGTTATCCACATAATAAGTTAATTGAGCAACAGATCTTGCATCTACTGAGCAATAGTAACATATGGCACTCCAGTGTGTGACATTATTGAGTTACTGTAGTAGCTCCTAACATATGGGGGGCCATGCTCACAATGTCTGGACATACACAGGGTGAACACTGGATAACAGCAGTGAGTCCTTGTAAAACCGACTCCAATTAAGTCAAAGAGGTAATGGAGTAACAGGTCATGTTTTGTGATCACTTGTCTAGGCAATTAGAAGAATGATACGTTAATGATTGGTATTAATGAATGTAAGTTTCCAAGTGTGATGCAGGATGGGGAACTTAAGTGAATAAACTTGGGACAGTTTGTAAACTCAGGGACAGATAGGTATTGTGGTGGAATGTCAGTGTGTGTGCATGTGTGTGTGTGTGTGTGTGTGTGTGTGTGTGTGTGTGTGTGTGTGTGTGTGTGTGTGTGTGTGTGTGTGTGTGTGTACTGTTAAGCAATGATGTACAGGTCTTAAAGTGTGTTTCTTGTTTTCCTCTCAAAGGTGGTGAGGTGGTCAGGGTCCCTCCTGCATGCAATCTGATGTTAGTGTCCATACAGACACTCAAGAAAAAAACTTCGCAGAACGCTGCTATGTTTCCAGTATTTAATAAAAATGAAATTCCATAAAATCTTTGTACAAACAAGAAATATCAAACTGAGCGCTTTCGGGTATAACCCTTCATCAGATAAATTACTAACTGTTGCATCTTGCTATTTAAAAGAACTTCTACCAATCAAAGTTTAATGGAAAACCCGCCTATTTTTCAGGGCGGGCTTCATTGGAACAACATCATTGAGCCCTGGTGTTCTGTGCCATAAGTTCTATAATCCATCTGGCTTCCTCCATTTCTGTTAAAAGTTTAGTATCACCACCTCTATTTCCTATCTTTATGTTCACAATAGCCCTAAATTTGAACATATGATCTGTGTGTTTCTCTATATGCCTATATAAAGCATTATGTATGTCTCCATTTCTTATTGCTGACAAGTGTTGTAGGATCCTGACCTTAAACATGTTATTAGTCTTTCCCACATAGAAACAGGTACATTTTTCACATTCAGCTATGTAAACTATATCCTTGGTTCGACATGTTGCCCTTGCTTTAAAATCAAAATTTCTGGCTGTAACTGGATGTACGAATCTGGTAGTTTGATTTATGTGATTGTAAGCTTTGCATATGCCACATGGCACACTTCCTTTTTTAGTCTTGAAAGGTTCTTTCCTGTTATTTTTCTCTCTTCCCAAAATATCTTTGAGATTCTTATTTCTTCTATATCCAAAACTAGGATAGTTACCTACTATCATTTTAACTTTATCATCAGTAATTAATATATTCCAATTCTTTCTGACTATGTCGCATACCCCTTTTATATTACTACTATAAGTGAACATGATTTTGGGTTTCAGTCTCCCATTGTTGCTCTGTGTGGGACTATTACACTTGGTCTCATTATGTTTTAACCATGGAAAAAATCTATCTGTCCTATGAGGCTTATTATCTTTGACTACCTTTTGTACCAAGTTTCTCTTGTAACCTCTTTCTTGGAATAGGCCTTCCAATTGTTGTACTTCAGATTCAAATTCTTTATCATCTGTACATAGTCTGGATATTCTACTTACTTGTCCTTTTATGATGTTGGGAAAGGTGTATCTCGGATGCATACTATCAAAGTTCAATAAGGTGTTCTTCCAACAATCTTTCCGATGTAAACCGGTGGAGAAACCTTCCTGATCTTGTCTAATTTGGACATCTAAAAAGTCTATCTCCATATTGGAGCAGACCATGGTGAACCTTAAAAAAGAGGTGGTGGATTCAATGTACGTCTTAAAGTTATTTAGTTGTTCCCTTTCACCCCTCCACAAAATAAAAATATCATCCACAAAACGTTTATATGTGGCTATGTATCTAGTCCACATATTACCAGTAAGTACAAACTTCCTTTCCCAAAAGGATAAGACCAGATTAGCATATGTGTTGGCACAAGGGGTGCCCATGGCTACCCCCTGTGCTTGTCTATATGCTTGTTGCTGGCCCAAAAACACATTATTTTCCAAAACTAGTGAAAGCATCTCCCCTATGAGATTCAATTTAAAATATTACATATGCTAATCTGGTCTTATCCTTTTTTCCATGGCTAAAATACAATGAGACTAAGTGTAATAGTTCCACACAGAGCAACAATGGGAGACAGAAACCCAAAATCATGTTCACCTATAGCAGTAATATAAAAGGGGTATGTGACATAGTCAGAAAGAACTGGAATATATTAATTACTGATGATAAAGTTAAAACGATAGTAGGTAACTATCCTAGTTTTGGATATAGAAGAAATAAGAATCTCAAAGATATTTTGGGAAGAGAGAAAAATAACAGGAAAGAACCTTTCAAGACTAAAAAAGGAAGTGTGCCATGTGGCATATGCAAAGCTTGCAATCACATAAATCAAACTATCAGATTCGTACATCCAGTTACAGCCAGAAATTTTGATTTTAAAGCAAGGGCAACATGTAGGACCAAGGATATAGTTTACATGGCTGAATGTGAAAAATGTACCTGTTTCTATGTGGGAAAGACTAATAACATGTTTAAGGTCAGGATCCTACAACACTTGTCAGCAATAAGAAATGGAGACATACATAATGCTTTATATATGCATATAGAGAAACACACAGATCATATGTTCAAATTTAGGGCTATTGTGAACATAAAGATAGGAAATAGAGGTGGTGATATTAAACTTTTAACAGAAATGGAGGAAGCCAGATGGATTATAGAACTTATGGCACATAGAACACCAGGGCTCAATGATGTTGTTCCAATGAAGCCTGCCCTGAAAAATAGGTGGGTTTTCCATTAAACGTTGATTGGTAGAAGTTCTTTTAAATAGCAAGATGCAACAGTTAGTAATTTATCTGATGAAGGGTTATACCCGAAAGCGCTCAGTTTGATATTTCTTGTTTGTACAAAGATTTTATGGAATTTCATTTTTATTAAATACTGGAAACATAGCAGCATTCTGTAAAGTTTTTTTCTTGATTTCTCTTTATTGGCTTCGTTTGGCAGACCTTTGGTGAGATACAGATTACTTCTTGGGATTTGTCCATACAGACACTGAAAATGATGATAGGTGTGTTGAGGCACAGGTGGGGTTGTCAGAGGCCAAAACTGTGCTATCGTTTGACATCCCCCTGTTATCCACCCCATCCCCACACACAGTCACAGTGCCTATAGATACCCCATCACCAGTGGCCATAGCAGAGGGACAGTTGGTAGTTGGTGGCAGTGCACAGGACAGTATGGTATCTATGGCTGCGGTAGCCGGATGTCCAGCTGGGTACCACATAGGCAGATGTACAGGGGTGCTCATGAGAGGGCTGCTGGTCATCGTGCCCCTGGCAGAAGTGCCACATCTGGTACCATCAGATGCATGTTTCGGGCTGTCATGGAGGTGCAGGCATGTATGGAACATTACACCAGACAGGGTCTGAGGCTGCAGAGGGCTGATTTTTCAACTGTAAGTGACAACATCCGTGATGTTGCAGGTGCCCTCTGTTATTATACAGAGGTCATGGATAGACGGTGGGGTGAGATAGTGGGCCTCCTCGACTGTGGATTGTCCATGCTAGAGCATGTGGTGGGAGTGGTGCAATGGCCACATGGACATAGGCCAGCAAAACTAATATCTGGAGGTCGATGTGGACATGCAAGGACACCAAGCCACTCCTGATGTGGCAGTACCAGCCCCAGCACTGCAGTAGGGTTGCTGTCCACACCACACCACAGCAGGCCACGTGCACGTGGCCCTGGCCAGTCCCAGGAGGGACCTGGTTCCAGCAGACATATGTCATCATCATGGGAGAGTAGCATATCGAGGACCTGGACATGCCCGTGGAACCCCTGGCAGTCACAATTCTTGTGTCCATGGCCAGAGGCAGTGAACTGCACATCCTGCCAGGTATGGGATGCATCTGTCCAACAAACACCTGTATAGGGCAGCCACATGGCAGAACTGTGTGCATGCATAGTCATACACAATACAAACACACCTACGGAAACCCCATACCTACACACACACCACATTACCATGGCCATATTAGTAATTAAAACCCCTCACTCACACACATGGTGTCAAACATATGGCCCAGCTTAGGTCTCTGGCAAACCAACAACACACCTTGTGCATATGGTGACACCTGTGCCACATCCCTGTCATCCATAACATCGATGCAGGGACAGGCTGATATGGTTCTGATGCACACAGTGACTGTACTAAAGTGTACCATTGTAATGCTGTGTAACATGTTGTCAGCAGTGATGTTTAATGCTTACATTTCAGGTAGTGTAGCTGTCCAGCCGTGATGCATTATAGCTGTAACACTGAGTGATTGTGGTCTCCATAATGTTATCCATTTGTGTTGTAGGTGTCCATGTGTCAGCAGGAGGATGGTCTGCTGTCATATCTCACAAGGGGTATGGCACTGTGGTGACACCTTGGCTGTGCCATATCCTGGGTACAGGTGAACACAAGTCACAGGTCTGTATAACAGTTACTGCCTGTTCCACATGGCCAATAAGTCTGGGGGTGGTGTATACAGGTGAGTGCATGGTGGCTCCAGTTAACAGCCCTTCTACAATGGACAATGGTAGTTGTACTGGGTGGTACACACCACATGTTTGTGTATAACACACAAAGAGGCTTAGGTGTTGATGCACTACACAGAGAATATTGTACACATGGATGTATGTACCTGTGCAAGGAACCCATTGTAGCCTATGTAATTCCACCAAGCCAGACTAAGCAGAACAACACATTGTGGAATAAGCACTCCACTACTTTAATGTAATTGATGATAGCACCGGTAGGATATAGGTCCCCTTCCCCAATGTAGTGCAATCCTTAAAACTGTAAGCATTTGTGTAATGGTGTGGGTGGCACACCTTACCCTTTGGAGGGTGAGAGGTTCTGTAGAACCACAGATAGTGTGATAGAGAAATACATAACCTGTTAACATGAACTGTACAGTATTACGGCCAGCTATATGGGGGATACACTCAACAGTAACCGCAATGATGTTGGCTGTGTCCAAAACAGCCACACCCAGCTATATATACCTACACCAGTATCGCTGTACACCTAAACAGTGGGGAAGAGGCCATTTATTCAGCTAACAGTAGTTGTGATTAAATGTATGTCCACAGGATGATACCTGTGGCATGTTAGCATATGCCAAGCAGTTCTTGGACAGATGCCCCCCCCCCCGGGACATGTATATTCTGCAACCTGGAGTAGATCCCTCCACATACACACACACTCTTACATGGCAATGCTGGGACTAGACCCTTACCTAGGTATGTAGTGCTACTGATGTGTGTGGCTTTAATTGCAAATGCCACACAGCTTTTAGGATGAGGTGTGTTCCAGGTTACATGTTGCATGCAGAACATCCCCAGGCATGTACAGTATGGTAATGGGGAATCTAATGGTTGTATATGGACAAAACATAGTGTGACATACTGTCATATACACACTGACAAACACATAATAGTCAGACACACATCTGAGAGACCTGGGCCTATCAGTGCTAACTATCTTGTCAGTGTGTCCCATGTGTTACAGGTAGGTTGCACACAGCACATGCATAACTGGGCTGGATAGTGTTATCAGTTACCTGTATGGTTGATGGTGACAGTGTTCACCATACAGTGGGACATGTACCAAGGGTACCATGGTATAATGACAGTATACCCAACACCCACACCACACTGAGAATATTGTATGCACTGGAACCTATGATGACACTCTGACATACCCACCATCACACATTGACCAGGACTGCAATACAACCTCTTGTCCATTCCAAGAGTGCTACTACAGGGATATGCATCTAATGCACATGCCACAGGCATAGTAGGGTGATGCATAGTCATGCCTCTCCTATAGGCAGCAACATCACTATCCCTAATTCTGTGTGACAATGCGTATCATAATAGGAGTATGTGGCTTCAGAATGCTGTACCCTACATATATACGCACATGCACACATACACACATTTGCCAGAACTCAGTGGGTATCCCATGCCTATCAACTCATTTGTACAACAGTGTTGTGCTGGTACTGCAAGGCCCAGGTAGCCCTTAGGGAGAGGAGCATAATAAGGTACATGTAATGTCCGGTACAGCAGTAGCCACATCTAACTATGGCAATGGATGGTGCGGCATGTGTGAAGGGCCTCAGGTTATTCCCAACTACAGATCTACTAAAACACAGACACTGATATTCTCAGTAATGCACATGTACACATTTGTCAGTACTGGGGTGCATTGATGCAAGTGTTCATAGGTGTGTACCTGGCTATTGTCCATGGAGAGATGGGAAGTGTAGGGGATGTGTGTATCATGCCACCTGCCATGTGCCAGCAGGCCATCTATCTACAGACACCCCTGTGGTGACCCTCAGGGTGAGAGTGACATGCATCAGCCAGTCCTCTGGGTGCCTCCTGCAGAGAGCCAGTGAGGTGCTCCAGTTGGCATGTATGCAACATGTATTACACAACATGGTTAGTGTCTGTCTTGGAGACCTGTACCCAAGCATGTTCTGTTGACTGTGGTAGTGTAGTTGAGGTATCTGTGGCATGTGGTGCATATAGGGTGTTGAGACCTATCTGTGCCATTTATAACACAGCTGGGCAGACATGTCAGTATCAGCCAAGCATAGATTGCCTGTATGTATCCAAGATGGATACCTGACATCTGCACATCTGTACAGGGACTGACAGACATCAGCTCACCAACTAGCTATGCAGTAGGATGACTATGTTGACAGATAGATGTCTGACACTGATAGGAATGCCATTACTACATGATGGCAGCCCTCACTGACATAGGTTCATAGGTTCATAGGTTCATACTAGGCTATCTGCCCTAGGGCATTTATAAGCCTAGCCAGAGTGTGTGTGGCTTTCACCACCCCTTAGGATGAGAATACTATACCCATTAGTTTGCTGTGCCTCTGTCCAGCAGTGATACAGAGATGATTCCCGGGATAAACCTACGATCTCCCATCCACTCGTCAAGATTTCTCTTGAACAGAGTCAGTGAGGGGCTCTGCCTCACATGGACTGGGATTCTGTTCCACAGTGTAGGGAGTCTCTGGGTGATGAATTTGTCCCTCCAGCACGTCCTATTTATATCCGTGTTGAGGTTTAAGTCTCTTGCTCTTGCGGCTCTGGTGGATTTGGATTTTTTGAGGTGGAGCATGTCCATTAATTCCGGGTTGGACATGGCCTTGTATGTCAGGCACAGATCACCTCTGAGCAGACGGTATGCGACTGAATAGAGCTGGAGTTTCTTCAGTCGGGCATCGTATGACATATGTTTGAGCCCCTTTATCCTTTTGGTGAGGAACTTTTGGGGTCTTTCCAACTGCTGCAGGTGTCAGGTAAGGTACATTCGAATGGGCGTTGTACTTAATCATTGGTCTGATAAGTGAAGAGTACAGGGGTACAATGACCTCTCCTGATCTGGATGTGAATCCCTTCATGATCAGGTGGGCAATGTAGAAGGTCTTCCTAACCACGTTGGCAATGTGAGTGTCAAAAGAGAGGTTACTGTCTACTTGGGTCCCCAGGTCCCTGATAACTTCTTCCGTGCTTAATGGATTACCACCTATGTGGTAATTAGGGGTTACCTTGTTTTTCCCAAAGGGTATGACTATACATTTTTGGCATTTAGCTTAAGGCCATGGCTCTGGCACCAGTTATCCATTTCTATGAGACCTTTCTGGAGGATGTCTGTGTCTGATGGAGTGTCAATTATGGTGCCCAGTTTGCAGTCATCTGCAAATTTTCTCAGCCACAATCTACCTATGTTTGTCTGCACCTCAGAAAAATAAATGCGGAAGAAGAGGGGCCCAGGACTGAGCCCTGTGGGCAACCGCCATGACCGGCTTAGAGTCTGACATGGCACCAGCAACTCTAACCCTGTGTGTTCTGTCCTTGAGCCAGTTTGCAACCCATCTTGTGACATATGGGTTTACATCTAAGCTGGTGAGCTTTTCTATGATGCCCGAGTGGTTTTTGCTAGGTCAAGGTAGGCTGTGTGAACTGCCTTACCCTCATCAATGGCCTTAGTGACTGTTTCAAAAAAGTCGAACAAGTTCAAGAGGCAGGATCTGCCCTTGACAAAGCCAAATTGGGTAGGATCCAGTGTCTGTACGTCCCCAATGTCTTTATTTATGAGTTCCATTATGATCCTTTCCATAGCTTTGCAGACAAGGCTCGTCAAGCTTATGGGGCGGTAATTTCCAGGGTCCGTAGAAGCACTGCCTTTGTGGAGTGGGACCACAGTTGCTGTACGCCATTCTTTGGGCATATCCTGTAGTAAGGCTAAGATTAAACAGCAGCCTTATGTGTGGGTTTAGTTCCTCATTGAGTTTGTGTAGCACACAGCCGGGGACACTGTCCGGTCCCATTGATGCTGTGTTTTTTGCTTTAGAGAGAGCAGCTCTCACCTGGGCATCTGAGATGTTTGGGAGGCTAGACTCTGGTGGGATAGATATTTCTCCTTTTGGGGAGGGAAGGAGAAATTTGCACTGAACCTGTCTGCCAGTATGTTGGCAATGTCTGTGGGTTCAGTGATTTTTTTATCATTTTGGACTAATTCTGAGCATATCTGGGAGTTTCCACCCAAGTTCCTAACATAGCTAAAGAAGGCTTTATGATTGTCTTTTGTGTCATTAGCGATTTTTCTCTCAAAGTTGGCCTTGGATGATTTTATGAGTGATCGTAGTTTTTGCTAGTATTGATCAGAGATGCCTTCCCTTTTAGGGATTTTGCTCTGTCATGTAGTAGCTTTCTCCTCTTGTTGTAGAGTTTGTTTATGGCTGGAGTCCACCAGACCGGGCACCTGCCTTTGGTGGAAAGGGTCTTGATTTTATTAGGGATTGCTTGATCCATACATTCCTGGAGGTGCTCGTAGAAGGCATTTGTAAGGGTTTCAGCAGCGTGGGTTGTGGTTTCCACTGGCTCGGGGGCCTTGAAGGATACCACTCCAGTCTTAAGTGTGAAGTTTGCTTTTGAGAAGTTCTTCACTGTGGCCTTTTTTGCTGGGGGTGGGGGCGGGATGTGGATCTCCAGTGAGATTAATTTATGGTCTGATCTCACCAATGAGGGATATACTTCCGGTGTCCAGCATTTTGTCCCCATGTTTGTGATGATCAGGTCTAGTATATTTTCTCCTCTTGTGGGAATGGTGACTAGTTATTCCATAGCATTTGAGTTTATGAACTCAAGGAACCTTTGGGCTAGGGTGTTGGGGCTTGAGTAATGTTCCCAGTCTATGTTTGGGTAGTTGAAGTCACCCAATATGATGGTGTTTGGAGAGACATTCATACTCCAGTGTCTTCAGGAAGGTTGTGTGAGTTTCCTGAGTTTGAGAAGGTGGTCTGTAGCATGTTACAAACTGTAGGGCAGTTTTACCTATGGTTAATTGCACCTGGATGGTCTCCGATGCCGTGCATTGCCACTAACCTGGAGGTGTGGGTATCCTTATGAATATGGATACTCCCCTCCTTTTGTGGTTCGTCCGGATTTTGGGGCGGGCATGATATGAGGTATAACCTGATAGTGCTGGGGTGCTCTCAGGAGCCTTGAACCAGGTTTCAGTCACAGCACAGACATCGATGTTCTCCATACTGAGGAGGGCTTCGAGGGCATGCATCTTGAGGTTTAGACTTCTGGCGTTGAGCAGTATTACCCTTAGTTTTTCTCCATTTTTGTTTTCTAGGGTGGTAGGTTTATCATTTGAGCCTTGCCTAAAAAAGGCACTATGGGGGTGGCAAGAGCCTTTGCCAATATCCGGAAGCCCAGGGGTGACAGGTGCAAGCCGTCCCTTGTGAAGCAGCGTGGCTTGTCAAGCATGTCATCCCAGACAGACATTGGATCCCCTTAGAATGACACCAGTAATTAAGCCAATTATTAAAGCTGATCATTTTGTCTCTGTATTGTGGCATCATTCTTGGTGAGGGTCGGATACTGCTCAGGGTCAGGGTCATACTGGCCTGGGCTACATAATCTGAGAGCTCCTCTATGTCTCTTTTCATGTAGTCCAGGGAGGTACGTCTCAGGTCGTTCACACCGGCATGGACAATGACTGAGTCATACTTGTACTTGCTTTGGAGTGACCTGAGTGCTTGTGTTATGTGGTGGATTCTAGCGCCTGATAGGCAGCTTACTGTGATCTTTTCCTTGTTCAGTCTGGTGAGTGGGACGTCAGTGTGTCTGACTATGGAGTCACCTATAACAAGTGTGTCTGGCATTGTGTTTGGCCTTAAGGGCTGTGACTGTTTAGCACACTGACTTTGAGAACTATGTGTTGCATGTCTTATGTCTTGAGGTGGCAGTTGCTTGGGTGTCTGCTTTGGAGGCCTCTGTAGTTTTGGTAGATTTTTGATCAGTGCCTCCGAGTATGTCTTTGTGTGTTTATGTGTTTGTTTTGCAGTTGTGATAGTTCTATGTGAAACTGGGTTTGTGGTGTGCGTGGTTTCCTTCTCCTCCTGTCTGGTCTTGCCAGTCCTGAGTTAAGAGCTCAGCCTCCAGTTTGGCTATATAGTTGCATCTCTCACATGTATTTGTGTTTTGTGGGAGAAGGAGTGGGTTGTCTGTGTACATGAGGCAATTGTAACATTGCCTCAAGATGCCCAGATTCACCAGCTGAACAGGAGAGGACGCTAGCAACTGACCCTTCGACATGCTAGAAAAAGTGAAAAAGTTTGCTGTGTAACTGAGTCAGAAGGGACCTATAGGAAATGGGTACTCAAGGGATTCTAGGCTAATGTAGTACTTTGTTTAGTATACAAGTACTTTACCTATATAAAAATGCTTTAGGAGCAAGTGCTGAGCTTTTGAGATAGAGAATAGACTGTTTAGATTGCAAGTAGAGAAGTTCTAAGGGAAAAATTGAAGAGCAGACCCTACGGAGCCAGAAATAGTTTAACCTTGTTTAACCGGCTGCCCGATGGTGCTCTATGGGCAACTCCGCTAAATCACGCTTAAAAGCGGCTAAAGCGGGCTTTATAGCAGGGGGTTGAAAAGAGCTAGGAATTGACCCAAAATGGCCAACAGACTACAAGTTTCTGGCTGGAACCACTGCTCCAAGGACAAATAGGCTGCCCAGTGCTCCCCACTCCCACTGGCGAACAAAGAAGCCTCCCTCTATCCAAACAAGGATATGGAATAGCACAGGAACCAAGCCAAAGCCCAGAGTTCAGTAAGGCGGGAAAACAAGATTTTTTTTTTTTTTTTTTGCAGAAAACAGAGGAAAAACAGACAGTAAATGCTATAAATGCTTTTAAACGGCTAGCGCACTTGAGTGTGTTAGCCTACAGGTAAAATTAAGCAACAAATCACTTTTTTAAAAGTGCAAAACAGTTAATCAACACAAAAACAGTTTAAATAGAATGCAAAGCTGTATAAACAGGCGAAAATGCAGTCGCTAAGCAGTAAATAATCAAAAAGCCAGAAAAAATACTTAAATCAGGAAGTC